>NC_042970.1:64855107-65152607 GCF_901001165.1 Salmo trutta | reverse complement strand
CAGCGATGTCCAGGTTCAATCTTATTGGACGAACCCCCAGCACCCACTAAACCCATTAGCACACTCACTGATGAAATGAACACACACACAGGAGGAGACGAGTTAGCCTACTGCTGCAGCTCTCCTGGCAATATACTGAGAATAGAGGTGTGTGTGTGTGTGTGTGTGTGTGTGTGTGTGTGTGTGTGTGTGTGTGTGTGTGTGTGCCGACTGCAGTGGAGGAAAATGACAGTGAGAGACAGAGAGAGGGGGTAGAGAGAGCGAGACAGCAAGAGAGAGAACGAGAGATAGAGAGAGAGAAAGAATGAGACAGTGAGTGAGTGAGTGAGTGAGTGAGTGAGTGAGTGAGTGAGTGTGTTTATGTGCATGCATGTGTGTGTGTGAGAGCACTGGGTGCAGTGCAGGGCTGGTTTTGACAGCAGCACAGTGTGTAAGGCAGATGAGTTATGCCACCACACTTTTCTCTAAGGGAACAGCACAGTCTAGTGGCAGGAATGCAGAATAACACTAACAGACTGCAGGTAGAGATGAGCATAAAGTTAGAAAGAGAGCCAGCCCACCCTGTTTTTGCCATTATAAACTTCAAATGGCGCTGCCCATGCTACAACAGGCTTTGTGGCAAGTGCAGCCTCTATCCCTCTCTATGAGAGAAGCATAGACAGACAGGTTAACTTCACATGGTGTCTCGTGTCCAGCAAGCCGTATTGATTTGCTCTGTTCCTCACAGCCATTTGACATTTAACAGGGTTCATCTCAGTTGGCTTTCATTGATTGGACTGACTTCTAATCTGGTGACTGAGTGGCTCTTTTCGTATGCATGTGTGCATGTGTTTGTGTATGTGTGGGAACGTGTTTGTGTGGGAATGTGTTTGTGTATGTGTGTGAATGTGTATGTGTATGTGTGGGAATGTGTATGTGTGGGAATGTGTTTGTGTATGTGTGGGAATGTGTATGTGTGGGAATGTGTTTGTGTGGGAATGTGTATGTGTATGTGTGGGAATGTGTTTGTGTGGGAATGTGTATGTGTATGTGTGGGAATGTGTTTGTGTGGGAATGTGTATGTGTATGTGTGGGAATGTGTATGTGTGGGAATGTGTTTGTGTTTGTGTGGGAATGTGTTTGTGTGGGAATGTGTTTGTGTATGTGTGGGAATGTGTTTGTGTATGTGTGAGAATGTGTATGTGTGGGAATGTGTTTGTGTACGTGTGAGAATGTGTATGTGTGGGAATGTGTTTGTGTATGTGTGGGAATGTGTATGTGTGGGAATGTGTATGTGTATGTGTGGGAATGTGTTTGTGTATGTGTGGGAATGTGTATGTGTGGGAATGTGTATGTGTGGGAATGTGTATGTGTATGTGTGGGAATGTGTATGTGTGGGAATGTGTTTGTGTATGTGTGGGAATGTGTTTGTGTACGTGTGAGAATGTGTATGTGTGGGAATGTGTTTGTGTATGTGTGGGAATGTGTATGTGTGGGAATGTGTATGTGTATGTGTGGGAATGTGTTTGTGTATGTGTGGGAATGTGTATGTGTGGGAATGTGTATGTGTGGGAATGTGTTTGTGTATGTGTGGGAATGTGTATGTGTGGGAATGTGTATGTGTATGTGTGGGAATGTGTTTGTGTATGTGTGGGAATGTGTATGTGTGGGAATGTGTATGTGTGGGAATGTGTATGTGTATGTGTGGGAATGTGTATGTGTGGGAATGTGTATGTGTGGGAATGTGTTTGTGTATGTGTGGGAATGTGTTTGTGTATGTGTGGGAATGTGTATGTGTGGGAATGTGTTTGTGTGGGAATGTGTTTGTGTATGTGTGGGAATGTGTATGTGTGAGAATGTGTATGTGTGGGAATGTGTTTGTGTATGTGTGGGAATGTGTATGTGTGGGAATGTGTTTGTGTGGGAATGTGTTTGTGTATGTGTGGGAATGTGTATGTGTGGGAATGTGTTTGTGTATGTGTGGGAATGTGTATGTGTGGGAATGTGTTTGTGTATGTGTGGGAATGTGTATGTGTGGGAATGTGTTTGTGTATGTGTGGGAATGTGTTTGTGTATGTGTGGGAATGTGTGTGTGTGGGAATGTGTTTGTGTATGTGTGGGAATGTGTTTGTGTATGTGTGGGAATGTGTTTGTGTACGTGTGAGAATGTGTATGTGTATGTGTTTGACTCTGTGTGTGTGTGTGTGTGTGTATCTGGCTCTGGGACACGGTAGCGGCAGCAGGAGTGTGTGAGGTGCAGGGCCGTGTCCAGGCTGATCTTGTGGCCCACTGAAACACACCGGTTTGGTGCTGCTGTCAGGACTACGCAGAGCCTGGAAAAAAAGAGGACGAAAAGGGATGGAGCGAGAGAGAGGAGAAACAGAGGAGAGACTGTATGTTTAGAACTACTGATTACGTGTTTGTGTGCAAATGGTGAACGTGTGTGTGAGTCTTACCCTCCCCAGCACTTTTCCTGAGTCGGTAGTCAGAGGGAAACGGTCTCCTCCCTTCTGCAATGAAGCAATCTGAGGAGGAGGAGTGGAGTCAGACCATCCTTCATCCACACTACTACTGTCAGTCTGTCCGTCCGTCTGTACGTGTCTGACTTTCTCTCTGTCTGTGCGCGGGTTTATTTTTCTTGCAATACCAAAGTCTTTCTCTCTCCCATCTCCTCGGTCTCTCTTTTCTTCGAGGGGAGGATGAGGCCCTGACATGTTCTTCACAGCCCTGTCAGCCGTGTTCCTGTCTTTCGCACAATTCAACACGCTAGTAGCTGTCCTGTTCCCTTCCTGGTAATATACTATATATAAACTCAGCAAAAAAAGAAACGTCCCTTTTTCAGGACCCTGTCTTTCAAAGATAATTTGTAAAAATCCAAATAGCTTCACAGATCTTCATTGTAAAGGGTTTAAACACTGTTTCCCATGCTTGTTCAATGAACCATAAACAATAAACATGCACCTGTGGAACGGTCGTTAAGATACTAACAGCTTACAGACGGCAAGCAATTAAGGTCAGTTATGAAAACTTAGGAGGCCTTTCTAGGCCTTAAGAGGCCTTTCTACTGACTGAAAAACACCAAAAGAAAGATGCCCAGGGTCCCTGCTCATCTGCGTGAACATGCCTTAGGCATGCTGCAAGGAGGCATGAGGACTGCAGGTGTGGCCAGGGCAATAAATTGCAATGTCCGTACTGTGAGACGCCTAAGACAGCGCTACAGGGAGACAGGACGGACAGCTGATCGTCCTCGCAGTTGCAGACCACTTATAACAAAAAAAGATCAAATCGTACACAATATGTAATGGTGGATGGTTGTAAATCTGAGTCCACAGAGGTGTGCTCAGGTGTTCCGCAAGGTTCTATTTTGGGCCCACTGTTGTTCATTTTGTATATCAACAACATTGGGGATCTTATTGAAACAGCGGATGCTCATTTTTATGCAGATGATAGTGTTCTTTATTCAAGTGGTAGTAGTTAATCAATGTGCCTATGGGCACAAACCCACCGTCGCTGGACCAGACAGGACTGGCAAAAAGTCCTCTTCACTGACGAGTCGCGGTTTTGTCTCACCAGGGGTGATGGTCGTATTCGCGTTTATCGTCGAAGGAATGAGCGTTACACCGAGGCCTGTACTCTGGAGCGGGATCGATTTGGAGATGGAGGGTCCTTCATGGTCTGGGGCGGTGTGTCACAGCATCATCGGACTGAGCTTGTTGTCATTGCAGGCAATCTCAACGCTGTGCGTTACAGGGAAGACATCCTCCTCCCTCATGTGGTACCCTTCCTGCAGGCTCATCCTGACATGACCCTCCAGCATGACAATGCCACCAGCCATACTGCTCATTCTGTGAGTGATTTCCTGCAAGACAGGAATGTCAGTGTTCTGCCATGGCCAGCGAAGAGCCCGGATCTCAATCCCATTGAGCATGTCTGGGACCTGTTGGATCGGAGGGTGAGGGCTAAGGCCATTCCCCCCAGAAATGTTGGGAACTTGGAGGTGCCTTGGTGGAAGAATGGGGTAACATCTCACAGCAAGAACTGGCAAATCTGGTGCAGTCCATGAGGAGGAGATGCACTGCAGTACTTAATGCAGCTGGTGACCACACCAGATACTGACTGTTACTTTTTATTTTGACCCCCCCTTTGTTCAGGGACACATTATTCAATTTCTCTTAGTCACATGTCTGTGGAACTTGTTCAGTTTATGTCTCACCGTCATAGGATGCCACCTTTCCAAAAAGTCAGTTTGTCACATTTCTGCCCTGCTAGAGCTGCCCCGGTCAACTGTAAGTGCTGTTATTGTGAAGTGGAAACGTCTAGGAGCACCAACGGCTCAGCCGCGAAGTGGTAGGCCACACAAGCTCACATAACGGGACCGCCGAGTACTGAAGTGTATAAAAATCATCTGTCCATGGTTGCAACAGGACGCAACACTCACTACCGAGTTTCAAACTGCCTCTGGAAGCAACAAGCACAAGAACTGTTCATCAGGAAATGGGTTTCCATGGCCAAGCAGCCACACACAAGCCTACGATCACATTGTGCAATGCCAAGCATTGGCTGGAGTGTTGAAAACTCACCGCTATTGGACTCTGGAGCAGTGGAAATGCATTCTCAGGAGTGATGAATCACGCTTCACCATCTGGCAGTAAAGTTTGGTGGAGGATGAATAATGGTCTGGGGCTGTTTTTCATGGTTCAGGCTAGGCGTCTTAGTTCCAGTGAAGGGAAATGTTAACGCTACAGCGTACAATGACATTCTACACAATTATGTGCCTCCAACTTAACTTTGTGGCAACAGATTGGGGAAGGCCCTTTCCTGTTTCAGCATGACAATACCCCCGTGCACAAAGCAAGGTCCAATCGTTTGTTGAGATTGATGTGGAAGAACTTGACCGGCTTGCACAGAGCCCTGACCTCAACCCCATCAAACACCTTTGGGATGAATCGGAACGCAGACTGCAAGCATGGCCTAATCACCCAACATTAGTGCCTGACCTCACTAATACTCTTGTGGCTAAATGGAAGTAAGTCCCCGCAGCAATGTTCCAACATGTAGTGTAAAGCCTTCCCAGAAGAGTGGAGGCTGTTAGAGCAGCAAAGGGGGGACCAACTCCATACTAATGCCCTTGATTTTGGAATGAGATGTTCGACAAGCAGGTGTCCACATACTTTTGGTCATGTAGTGTATATCTCATTTGAAGTGCATAGGATGGTGTGAGTCATCGGTCTGTGAAAAACCGCACAATCCCGTCTTCACTCGACCTTAAACTTGAAAAGGTAAAAATCTGATATTTCACATATTGGATGATGCAGTGTTTATATGAGAGAGCTCTCAGATCCTGCAATCAGCTTGAGATACATTCAGATCAAAAAACCCATCCTCATCCCTGTTGCCAAGACTGACGCTGTAACAGGTGTCTCATTGGAGATGAGGACTTGACTTTAAACTAATGAAAGCTTTGATGTCCCATCCATTTCACTATAACTAATTATAATACAGGACAAGAAGATACGCCAGGTGAGTGGCCAGGTAGGGCCCAGGGCCCATCTGGTGCTATCTAGGAGACCAGTGTGTCTATCTGGGCAGTAGGACATGAGACAGGCCAACGATCAATAACACAGTGGTTTGACTCAGTGCCAGAGAGGAAGAGGAAGAGGGAGGGGGAGAAAGAGTGCGTGAAGGGGTCTGGGAGAACTCGGGGAGGTTAAAAATGACGATGGGATATTGAGAGACGGCAGTTGCAGAGCGAGTAGAGAGAGAAGGAGTGAAAGGAGTGAGAGAGAGCTGGGAAATAGAGTGGAGCCGAAGAAAGATAAACGTACAAGAGAGACATAGAGAGGAATTTCAGCCACCTAGCAGCAGGCAGGGGCAGCAGCTGTCGTGTGAACGGAATGACGCCTCTATCCATCGAGCAGGACTCTGAGTCACTCCCTGGCAATGCACCATTGATGGCCTGTACACCTGAATGTGTTGCAGCGGCGCATAACACGCACATTGTACACCTGCACACACACACACAATGAAAGAAGACCAGTGGCATGTCCATACAAACCTTTAGCTCATAATAAGACGCAGGGGGTAACAGGGACACAGAAATGTGATGTCACCGTGACAACAGAGGCTCCATGATTAAAGGAGCTTCTATAAAAAGCCTTCACGTTGAAATCCCATGAACAATTCACGTAAATTGTATTACGATGTTTCAATGGACCTTTTGCTTGGATTTGAATTGATTGTCCAACAGTAAACCTATTGGGCGTCATCGCAATGTTACGAAAAACACTTGGACATTTCAAAACCCTAGAGACACGCTGGATGTCGGTGTGTGTCTTTGACGTCTCCTTCACTCTGGATGTATGAACACAGATTCCCCTAATCTAATTTCAGGTGAGAGCAGTTGGAGGAACAAATATGACTCATGTTGCATTGATGTGATTAACGCGCAAAAACAACTACACACATGGCAGTTTAACGCTACGCTCGTATCTAAGCAATATTGAAGTCAGATCTATCATTCTACAATCTGCAGTGAGTCATCGTTTGAAAACAGACCCTGACGCCAGTCTCAAAGTCAAGATAAGAGGTGTTCTAATGTTCCATTTAAAATAACTGGAGCGTCGCTAGCTAAAAGCCCGAGGGAAATGTATCTGGACGGCTAAAAGCCCGAGGGAAATGTATCTGGATGGCTAAAAGCCAGAGGGAAATGTATCTGGACGGCTAAAAGCCAGAGGGAAATGTATCTGGACGGCTAAAAGCCCGAGGGAAATGTATCTGGACGGCTAAAAGCCCGAGGGAAATGTATCTGGACGGCTAAAAGCCCGAGGGAAATGTATCTGGACGGCTAAAAGCCCGAGGGAAATGTATCTGGACGGCTAAAAGCCCGAGGGAAATGTATCTGGACGGCTAAAAGCCCGAGGGAAATGTATCTGGACGGCTAAAAGCCAGAGGGAAATGTATCTGGACGGCTAAAAGCCCGAGGGAAATGTATCTGGATGGCTAAAAGCCCGAGGGAAATGTATCTGGACGGCTAAAAGCCCGAGGGAAATGTATCTGGACGGCTAAAAGCCAGAGGGAAATGTATCTGGACGGCTAAAAGCCCGAGGGAAATGTATCTGGACGGCTAAAAGCCCGAGGGAAATGTATCTGGACGGCTAAAAGCCTGAGGGAAATGTATCTGGACGGCTAAAAGCTACCTGATACCTTAATGAAAGACTAGCTAAGAGCCAACGCTTTAGCTAACAGTAGCTAACTGACAGATACTGTTCAGTAGCTCAGAAATCTCAGCCAATGCAATCCACACCGCGGCTACAGTAGTTCGGTTAGCGAGGCTTATGCGATCGCTATCGTCCGTGAGACGCTAAGTGTCGCCTGAGAGAGATCGAATTAACTTGGGAGTCGCTACCTGTTTCTCTGGTCATAAACAGTGGAAACCTAATCTGAGTCTAAACATAACAGCCGTTAGAGCTAAAGCAGAGCTGAGGGACATCAAGTGTTTTTCACAAAGTGTTATGTAAGATTAGTGCGGTGGGGACCGTTTGAGCTGCGGTTATTGCCTGGTAATTGAGTTTTTAGGGGCCTTTTGGCAGTTGATTGCTGGTGGTGTGTGTTCAGGGTACTGCGCTAAACTCCCATGGCCTTTTGCTATGAAAATCTGTTAACATTGGTGGTCACATTAGTCATGTTAGTGCCATGTCTGTTTGTCTGTCTCCATCTCTCGCATTCAAAATCCTTCATCAGAAGAGAGTGAAACCCTTACCTCTGTCATTACTACCACCCCTCCATCAGTCATTATAGACACCAAACCATCACACTACAGTACTGCTCTGTTGCATGCCTGAAGCATGCAATTCATTTCCTTAAAATTAAATTATTTGTAACTTTGGATTGGAATTTCCCTCAACGAAACAAAGGGTACATTTACATAATACAAATTGCTGCAAAATTGCTTAAAAATATATATATATTTACCGGAGACTTCTCCCACCAGTATTCTCTTCAATAAGAGCTGGTTTACAGTTTTCACCAACAGGTTTTTGTTTTTGCTCGACTTGTACAGTGAGGGAAAAAAGTATTTGATCCCCTGCTGATTTTGTACGTTTGCCCACTGACAAAGAAATGATCAGTCTATAATTGTAATGGTAGGTTTATTTGAACAGTGAGAGACAGAATAACAACAAAAAAATCCAGAAAAACGCATGTCAAAAATGTCATAAATTGATTTGCATTTTAATGAGGGAAATAAGTATTTGACCCCCTCTCAATCAGAAAGATTTCTGGCTCCCAGGTGTCTTTTATACAGGTAACGAGCTGAGATTAGGAGCACACTCTTAAAGTGATTGCATTTAACCACAGCTTGTTACCTGTATAAAAGACACCTGTCCACAGAAGCAATCAATCAATAAGATTCCAAACTCTCCACCATGGCTAAGACCAAAGAGCTCTCCAAGGATGTCAGGGACAAGATTGTAGACCTACACAAGGCCGGAATGGGCTACAAGACCATCGCCAAGCAGCTTGGTGAGAAGGTGACAACAGTTGGTGCGATTATTCGCAAATGGAAGAAACACAAAATAACTGTCAATCTCCCTCGGCCTGGGGCTCCATGCAAGATCGCACCTCATGGAGTTGCAATGATCATGAGAACGGTGAGGAATCAGCCCAGAACTACACGGGAGGATCTTGTCAATGACCTCAAGGCAGCTGGGACCATAGTCACCAAGAAAACAATCAGTAACACACTACGCCATGAAGGACTGAAATCCTGCAGTGCCCGCAAGGTCCCCCTGCTCAAGAAAGCACATATACATGCCCGTCTGAAGTTTGCCAATGAACATCTGAATGATTCAGAGGACAACTGGGTGAAAGTGTTGTGGTCAGATGAGACCAAAATGGAGCTCTTTGGCATCAACTCAACTCGCCGTGTTTGGAGGAGGAGGAATGCTGCCTATGACCCCAAGAACACCATCCCCACCGTCAAACATGGAGGTGGAAACATTATGCTTTGGGGGTGTTTTTCTGCTAAGGGGACAGGACAACTTCACCGCAACAAAGGGACAATGGACAGGGCCATGTACAGTCAAATCTTGGGTGAGAACCTCCTTCCCTCAGCCAGGGCATTGAAAATGGGTCGTGGATGGGTATTCCAGCATGACAATGACCCAAAACACACGGCCAAGGCAACAAAGGAGTGGCTCAAGAAGAAGCACATTAAGGTCCTGGAGTGGCCTAGCCAGTCTCCAGACCTTAATCCCATTGAAAATCTGTGGAGGGAGCTGAAGGTTCGAGTTGCCAAACGTCAGCCTCGAAACCTTAATGAATTGGAGAAGATCTGCAAAGAGGAGTGGGACAAAATCCCTCCTGAGATGTGTGCAAACCTGGTGGCCAACTACAAGAAACGTCTGACCTCTGTGATTGCTAACAAGGGTTTTGCCACCAAGTACTAAGTCATGTTTTGCAGAGGGGTGAAATACTTATTTCCCTCATTAAAATGCAAATCATTTTATAACATTTTTGACATGTGTTTTTCTGGATTTTTTTGTTGTTATTCTGTCTCTCACTGTTCAAATAAACCTACCATTAAAATTATAGACTGATCATTTCTTTATCAGTGGGTAAACGTACAAAATCAGCAGGGGATCAAATACTGTTTTCCCTCACTGTATAATATTGTTCAAGCTTACAGAAACACTGTGGAGAGAAACTAACATCCCACGATAAAATATTACAATAGATCCAGGCAAGAAAACACACTACCTTAAAAACATTTATCACAATAGAATGATGAATAATGCATTGTGCTCTCTGTACTCCAATTTCAACACAGCTACAGTATGACTAATTGTGAAAAATAGAGCTCAAAGGTAGACAAGAGCCCACATGAATGATTCATGAAGATTAAACTAACACTATAAAACTGTATGCCAATAATTATTTTGTTGTTGCATTCAAATGTAGTTTGATACAGACACAGGAAAAGGGACCATGCCACGATTATGGTATGGTCCCCAGAATGGTATGGTCCCCAGAATGGTATGGTCCCCAGAAGAGGAGAAGCAAAGCTTGACAAAAGCTTGACATTGGAGGTCAGACGTTTGCTCAAATGCAGACCTACTGTAGGTAGGCTACAGTTTAGTAGTCCAATGTCAGTTGAGATCTCCTTTGAGTGCTATCCATCAGTATGTCTTAACCCATTGTTATTGTAAAAACAAAAAACAAATGAAATATAACTAGCGAACACTCCGCCCTTAAATCATTGGAAACTAGTCCTGTGATTCGATGCAATTTCACCCCTCTGCAAAAATGTGTTTATCTGCTCAGCATTTTGGTCTCTACCGGTGTGAAATGTGAGTGGTGAAGCTCTCACCTGTGACTGGTGTTCCTCGTTCTTCTCCACACCCTGCACCTGCAGGAGGTTCTTCTCCACACCCTACACCTGCAGGAGGTTCTTCTCCACACCCTGCACCTGCAGGAGGTTCTTCCCCACACCCTGCACCTGCAGGAGGTTCCTCTCCACACCCTACACCTGCAGGAGTTTATTCTCCACATCCTGCACCTGCAGGAGGTTCTTCTCCACACCCTGCACCTGCAGGAGGTTCTTCTCCACACCCTACACCTGCAGGAGGTTCTTCTCCACACCCTGCACCTGCAGGAGGTTCTTGGCCACACCCTGCACCTGCAGGAGGTTCTTGGCCACACCCTGCACCTGCAGGAGGTTCTTCTCCACACCCTGCACCTGCAGGAGGTTCTTCTCCACACCCTGCACCTGCAGGAGGTTCTTGGCCACACCCTGCACCTGCAGGAGGTTCTTGGCCACACCTATACAGGGAAGCCCTGACAGAACTCCCAGTTGACACGCCTGGCCAAACTCTGGAAAAAAGACAACCCCATATGTATAGTAGAGGACATGACTGTCACAACCAGCTGAAGTCTGAATTGTTATGCAAGTATGTAACAGGCTACTGTTAGTAGCAAATAGTCAATGCTATTAGTACAGTACGTAGCAGGCTACTGTTAGTAGTAAATAGTCAATGCTATTAGTAGACAGTATGTAGCAGGCTACTGTTAGTAGTAAATAGTCAATGCTATTAGTAGACAGTATGTAGCAGGCTACTGTTAGTAGTAAATAGTCAATGCTAATAGTAGACAGTACATAGCAGGCTACTGTTAGTAGTAAATAGTCAATGCTATTAGTAGACAGTATGTAGCAGGCTACTGTTAGTAGTAAATAGTCAATGCTATTAGTAGACCGTATGTAGCAGGCTACTGTTAGTAGTAAATAGTCAATGCTATTAGTAGACAGTATGTAGCAGGCTACTGTTAGTAGTAAATAGTCAATGCTATTAGTAGACAGTACGTAGCAGGCTACTGTTAGTAGTAAATAGTCAATGCTAATAGTACAGTATGTAGCAGACTACTGTTAGTAGCAAATAGTCAATGCTATTAGTACAGTACGTAGCAGACTACTGTTAGTTGCAAATAGTTAATGCTATTAGTAGACAGTACGTAGCAGGCTACTGTTAGTAGTAAATAGTCAATGCTATTAGTAGACAGTATGTAGCAGGCTACTGTTAGTAGTAAATAGTCAATGCTATTAGTACAGTACGTAGCAGACTACTGTTAGTAGTAAATAGTCAATGCTAATAGTACAGTATGTAGCAGACTACTGTTAGTAGCAAATAGTCAATGCTATTAGTACAGTACGTAGCAGACTACTGTTAGTAGTAAATAGTCAATGCTATTAGTAGACAGTAAGTAGCAGACTACTGTTAGTAGTAAATAGTCAATGCTATTAGTACAGTACGTAGCAGGCTACTGTTAGTAGTAAATAGTCAATGCTATTAGTACAGTACGTAGCAGGCTACTGTTAGTAGTAAATAGTCAATGCTAATAGCACAGTACGTAGCAGGCTACTGTTAGTAGTAAATAGTCAATGCTATTAGTAGACAGTATGTAGCAGACTACTGTTAGTAGTAAATAGTCAATGCTATTAGTAGACAGTACGTAGCAGGCTACTGTTAGTAGTAAATAGTCAATGCTATTAGTACAGTACGTAGCAGACTACTGTTAGTAGCAAATAGTCAATGCTATTAGTACAGTACGTAGCAGACTACTGTTAGTAGTAAATAGTCAATGCTATTAGTACAGTACGTAGCAGGCTACTGTTAGTAGTAAATAGTCAATGCTAATAGTACAGTACGTAGCAGGCTACTGTTAGTAGTAAATAGTCAATGCTATTAGTAGACAGTACGTAGCAGACTACTGTTAGTAGTAAATAGTCAATGCTATTAGTACAGTACGTAGCAGACTACGGTTAGTAGTAAATAGTCAATGCTATTAGTACAGTACGTAGCAGACTACTGTTAGTAGTAAATAGTCAATGCTATTAGTAGACAGTATGTAGCAGACTACTGTTAGTAGTAAATAGTCAATGCTATTAGTACAGTACGTAGCAGACTACTGTTAGTAGTAAATAGTCAATGCTATTAGTACAGTACGTAGCAGACTACTGTTAGTAGTAAATAGTCAATGCTATTAGTACAGTACGTAGCAGACTACTGTTAGTAGTAAATAGTCAATGCTGTTAGTAGACAGTACGTAGCAGACTACTGTTAGTAGTAAATAGTCAATGCTATTAGTACAGTACGTAGCAGATTACTGTTAGTAGTAAATAGTCAATGCTATTAGTACAGTACGTAGCAGACTACTGTTAGTAGTAAATAGTCAATGCTATTAGTACAGTATGTAGCAGACTACTGTTAGTAGTAAATAGTCAATGCTAATAGTACAGTACGTAGCAGGCTACTGTTAGTAGTAAATAGTCAATGCTATTAGTAGACAGTATGTAGCAGACTACTGTTAGTAGTAAATAGTCAATGCTATTAGTAGACAGTAAGTTGCTTGAGAATCCGGTCTCAGTCTCAGTTTAAGACCGAGACCGTCTGTTCCACTGCTCACCTCTGTAGTGGAACAGACCATTCCCATCCACCAAGACCACCTATTGGGGACAGATACAGAAAGAGACAACGGGTGAGAGATGGGCAAGTACAGAAAGAGGCAACAGGTGAGAGATGGGCAAGTACAGAAAGAGGCAACGGGTGAGAGATGGGCAAGTACAGAAAGAGACAACGGGTGAGAGATGGGCAAGTACAGAAAGAGGCAACAGGTGAGAGATGGGCAAGTACAGAAAGAGGCAACGGGTGAGAGATGGGCAAGTACAGAAAGAGACAACGGGTGAGAGATGGGCAAGTACAGAAAGAGGCAACAGGTGAGAGATGGGCAAGTACAGAAAGAGGCAACGGGTGAGAGATGGGCAAGTACAGAAAGAGACAACGGGTGAGAGATGGGCAAGTACAGAAAGAGACAACAGGTGAGAGATGGGCAAGTACAGAAAGAGACAACGGGTGAGAGATGGGCAAGTACAGAAAGAGACAACAGGTGAGAGATGGGCAAGTACAGAAAGAGACAACGGGTGAGAGATGGGCAAGTACAGAAAGAGACAACGGGTGAGAGATGGGCAAGTACAGAAAGAGACAACGGGTGAGAGATGGGCAAGTACAGAAAGAGACAACAGGTGAGAGATGGGCAAGTACAGAAAGAGACAACGGGTGAGAGATGGGCAAGTACAGAAAGAGACAACAGGTGAGAGATGGGCAAGTACAGAAAGAGACAACGGGTGAGAGATGGGCAAGTACAGAAAGAGACAACAGGTGAGAGATGGGCAAGTACAGAAAGAGACCACAGGTGAGAGATGGGCAAGTACAGAAAGAGACAACAGGTGAGAGATGGGCAAGTACAGAAAGAGACAACAGGTGAGAGATGGGCAAGGCTCAAAGCAGCTCTCGGCTGTCCCTTGCGCTTCTAAGCATGAGGTCTTTCTTCATTACAGGCTAACAAAAGAAGTTTTCACAAGACTTAGTGAGATTTTGTTGGATGGATGTATTGAACTATGTCAACCGCCCATTCACTGATTTGTTACAGTGCCAAGGTGGTTGGACAGGCATATTTCTGCTGTGAATCATAAGTCATGTAGAAATCATTTGAGGAGCTGTACAGAAAGCAGCGGGGACTGGTCTGTCGGTGTCCACGGGTAAATGTCAGTGATAAATTCATGAGGGCAGTGTGCATGTGTTCGGCAGAAGACGGCGAGTGTGTGCGTGTTTTGCGTAGGAGAGGTGTTTTGCGTGTGTGTGCATGTGTGGATAGGGACCCGACTTGAGGTGGGGGTGTGGGAGTGAGTGATTTGTGTGGGCTGTGACTAACACAGGAGAGTGGGAAGGTATGGACGGTACAGAGCTGACTTATGGACACACATCGTGGGAGAGGAAGACAGAGGGTATTGGGTAGCTGAAAAGAAAGGCATTAACACACAGAGATGTATCGCTCTGAGGTGAACAGTTAAACCGTTGGACACAGCAAACCGATAACGTCAATGAAACTGTGCTAACCTTTAGAATCAACGGAAGTTAGACAGTATGAGACATGTCAGAGTGAGATTTAGTTCAAACAAAATTGAAACATTAAGTGTTCTCTGAGTATAACAGTAAATAAGTCAGTTAAACTGTAACATCTCCAACGCCAAAGTGTCCAGAACCTGACCTGAGGTAGCAGGCTGAGGTAGCGGCGGGGGCTGGGTCATCTCCAGGCGCTACAGGGCCTCCAGCAGATAGGGGGTCTCCCTGAAGGCCAGGAAGACGGCGGGGGCTGGGTCATCTCCAGGCGCTACAGGGCCTCCAGCAGATAGGGGGTCTCCCTGAAGGCCAGGAAGACGGCGGGGGCTGGGTCATCTCCAGGCGCTACAGGGCCTCCAGCAGATAGGGGGTCTCCCTGAAGGCCAGGAAGACGGCGGGGGCTGGGTCATCTCCAGGCGCTACAGGGCCTCCAGCAGATAGGGGATAGGGGGTCTCCCTGAAGGCCAGGAAGACGGCAGGGGCTGGGTCATCTCCAGGCGCTACAGGGCCTCCAGCAGATAGGGGGTCTCCCTGAAGGCCAGGAAGACGGCAGGGGCTGGGTCACCATCTCATTGTCCTCATACAGCAGCTGGTAGTGGACACATGGAACAGACAACAGAGAACACCGGCATAAACGTATGCCTGTGTTATATCTTATACAGTGCCTTCAGAAAGTATTCATCCTCCTAAACTTATTCCACATTTTGTGGTGTTACAGCCTGAATTCAAAATAGATTAAATATATATATTTTTTTATCTCCCATCTACACACAATACCCCATAATGACAAATTGAAAACATGTTTGCAAATGTATTTAAATGTATTTAAAATGAAATACAGAAATATCTAATTTCCTTAAGTATTCACACCCAATACTTTGTAGAAGCAAAGAATTATTCAAGCTCTGTTAAATTGGTTGTTGACCATTGCTAGACAACCATTTTCAGTTCACATGGAATGATTTCACTGAACAACAAAATAAAGGGAATATTGAATGATCCCCAATGATCCATCGCATCTCCAAAAAACCTTTCCAACATACATCTGTAAAATGATAGTCTTGAAACTAAAGCTTTGGTTGTCTTCCTCTCAGGCTTCCATGTCTTCTCCCCAGACCTCATCAATGTCCACCTGTTTAACATCAGACTCTGAGGCCTCATCTTCACTGTCACTTTCCAACCTTGTGGAGGATGGCTCGTTGTCAGGCTCAAAAAGCCTCAAATTTGCCAGGATGGCCACCAATTTTTCAACCCCTGTATTGGTCAGCCTGTTGCGTGCTTTGGTGTGTGTGTTCCCACACAAGGACCAGTTGCGCTCTGAAGCGGCTGATGTTGGTGGGATATGGAGGATGATGGAGACAACAGGGGAAAGAGCCTCAGATCCACAAAGTCCCTTCCACCAGGTGGCTGATGAGATATGTTGGCATGACTGCCATATTGCATCTCCATCCCAAAGCCCTGGCTTGGAAGTGTACTTCGCCAGACTGCCAAGAACCTTGCCCTTATCCAGGCCAAGGTGGTGAGACACAGTAGTGATGACACCATAGGCTTTGTTGATCTCTGATTACCACTCTCTCCCAAAATACATCATCCAGGAGGATCCTCTTGATGGGGCTGTCCATATCGGCAGAGTGAGATATGGCCATTTTTTGGAGAGACTCCTTCCCCTCCAGGAGACTGTCAAACATGATGACAACACCACCCCAACAGATGTTGCTGGGCAGCTTCAATGTTGTGCTCTTATTCTTCTCACTTTGCTTGGTGAGGTAGATTGCTGCTATAACTTGACGACCCTTCACATACCTAACCATTTCCTTGGCTCTCTTGTAGAGTGTATCCATTGTTTTCAGTGCCATGATGTCCTTGACGAGCAGATTAAATGCATGAGCAGCACAGCCAATGGGTGTGATGTGAGCTTAGGACTCCTCCACTTTAGACCAAGCAGCCTTCATGTTCGCAACATTGTCTGTCACCAGTGCAAATACCTTCTGTGGTCCAAGGTCATTGATGACTGCCTTCAGCTCATCTGCAATGTAGCGACCAGTGCGTCTGTTGTCCCTTGTGTCTGTGCTCTTGTAGAATACTGGTTGAGGGGTGGAGATGATGTAATTAATTATTCCTTGCCCATGAACATTCGACCACCAATCAGAAATGATTGCAATACAGTCTGTTTTCTCTATGATTTGCTTGACCTTCACTTGAACTCTGCATCCAGCAAATTAGTAGATAAAGCATGTCTGGTTGGAGGGGTGTATGCTGGGCGAAGAACATTCAGAAATCTCTTCCAATACACATTGCCTTTGAGCATCAGAGGTGAACCAGTTGCATACACAGCTTGAGCAAGACATTCATCAGCATTTCACTGACTACGTTCCTCCATTGAGTAAAAAAACCTTCTGATTAGGGGAGGACTGTGAGTTGTTGCTATCGATAAGGTGTCTGATTCATCATTTCAGAGGTTGCTTGTTGTGAGCACTGAGGGAACTTTATGCACTTGGCCAGATGATTCTGCATCTTTGTTGCATTCTTCACATATGATATGGCACAGTATTTGCAAAATGTACACAGCTTTTCCTTCTACATTAGCTGCAGTGAAATGTCTCCACACAACAGATAGTGCCCGTGGCATTTTCCTGTAAAGATTAGAAAGAAATGAGTAAAAAAAACAAATAAAATTCCATGTACAGATAAATAGTTAAGCAGTTAGATTAAACAACTCATTTGTAAGATAAATGTTTTAAAATGAAACAGGTGAATTAACACTCCTCGGTTAGCAGGCTCAAGCAAGCTAAAACCCACATGGTAGCAAAAACTAACTAGCAGAATATGTTAACAAGTTAGAAATAATTTAAACACACTTATCTGTATGCTACTATTTACTAGTTAACAAAAAATAATGTATGTCATATAAAATATATTCACCCCACCCAGTATTGTAATCAATACTTACCAGAAAGCATGTGGTCCTTGGCTCAGACAGTGTAGTAGTGGGGGCTCAATAGCATCTAATTAGTGTGCAAGATCTTGAGAATCAGCTGTGCATGTGATGGAAGAGTGCACTGCACATGTGATGGAAGAATGCACTGTGCATGCAAAGGGCTGCAATTCCATTTAATTGGGGATAGTTAAACGAAAATATGCCACAAGGCCTAGAATTGCCTTATGTGTATCCCACAAAGAAGGTTCACTGTTATAAGCAATTTTTTGACGAATTTAAGCAAAATTCCTAAAATTCCCGAGCTTAACTTCCCATGGAAAACTTCTGGAAAACTTCCCGTAAATTTACCGGAAAGTTTCCGACCCTTAACAACCCTAGCTACCATGATTTCGTTCCCTAAAATTGGGGGACTATGTACAAAAAGTGCTGATATTTCTAAACAGTTCCCCCGATATGGATGAAAATACCCTCAAATTAAAGCTGACAGTCAGTCCGCACTGTAACCTCATAGTCATTGTATAATCAAAATTCCAAAGTGCTGGAGTACAGAGCCAAAACAACAAAAAATGTGTCACTGTCCAAATATTATGGACATCACTGTATATACAAATATCTAAATATACAGTACCAGTCAAAAGTTTGGACACACCTACAAATTCAAGGGTTTTTCATTATTTTGACTATTTTCTACATTGTACAATAATCAGTGAAAACATCAAAACTATGAAATAACTCATATGGAATCATGTAGTAACCAAAAAAGTGTATTACATTTCAGATTCTTCAAAGTAGCCACCCTTTGCCTTGATGAAAGTTTTGCACACTCTTGGCATTCTCTCAACCAGCTTCATGAGGTACACCTGGAATGCATTTTAATTAACGGGTGTGCCTTGTTAAAAGTTAATTTGTGAAATTTCTTTCCTTAATGCGTTTGAGACAATCAGATGTGTTGTGACAAGGTAGGGTGGTATACAGAAGATAGCCCTATTTGGTAAAAGACAAAGTCCATATTATGGCAAGAACAGCTCAAATAAGCAAAGAGAAACGACTTTCCACCATTACTTTAAGACATGAAGGTCAGTCAATGCAGTCGCAAAAACAATCAAGCGCTATGATGAAACTGGCTCTCATGACCGCCACAAGAAAGGAAGACCAAGATTTATCTCTGCTGCAGAGGATAAGTTCATTAGAGTTACCAGCCTCAGAAATTGCAGCCCAAATAAATGCTTGACAGAGTTCAAGTAACAGACACATCTCAACATAAACTGTTCAGAGGAGATGGCGTGAATCAGGCCTTCATGGTCGAATTGAAACCACTACTAAAGGACACAAATTATAAGAAGAGAGTAGCTTGGGCCAAGAAACACGATCAATGGACATTAGACCGGTGGAAATCTGTCCTTTGGTCTGATGAGTCCAAATCTGAGATTTTTTGGTTCCAACCGCCGTGTCTTTGTGAGACGCAGAGTAGGTGAACGGATGATGTGTGATTCCCACCGTGAAGCATGGAGGAGGAGGAGGTGTGATGGTGTGGGGATTCTTTGCTGGTGACACTGTCAGTGATTTATTTAGAATTCAAGGCAAACTTAATCGGGTTGGCTACCACAGCATTCTGCAGCAATACGCCATCCAATCTGCTTTGCGCTTAGTGGGACTATAATTAGTTTTTCAACAGGACAATGACCCAAAACACACCTCCAGGCTGTGTAAGGGCTATTTGACCAAGGAGAGTAATGGAGTGTTGCATCAGATGACCTGGCCTCCACAATCACCCGACCTCAACCCAATTGAGATGGTTTGGGATGAGTTGGACCGCAGAGTGAAGGAAAAGCAGCCAACAAGTGCTCAGCATATGTGGGAACTCCTTCAAGACTGTTGGAAAAGTATTCCTCATGAAGCTGGTTGAGAGAATGCCAAGAGTGTGCAAAGCTGTCATCAAGGCAAAGGGTGGCTACTTTGAAAAATCTAAAATCAATAATATATTTTGATTTGTTTAACACTTTTATGGTTATTACATGATTCCATATGTATTATTTCATAGTTTTGATGTCTTCACTACTATTCTACAATGTAGAAAATAGAAAAAACTGTAAAAAAAAAATTGAATGAGTAGGTGTGTCCAAACTTTTGACTGGTACTATATAAACAAAGAAAGAGAAACTCTTGTGCACAGCAGTGTGTCTAGGTCCAGGTGCTGGTTTTGTCAGAAACTAGCATTAAAAATCAAGAAAATATACAGTACCGCACCCTGAAAAAACACAGGTGACCGACCTTGACTTTGACAATCATTTCAAATATGAAAAATAAATAAGCACTAAAGTCAGGGTCGGTCACCTGTCTTTTTTCAGTGTGCGGGTTATCCTTTTTTTTTTTTTTTTATATAAATATGTAATTTCACAGAACTATCCCTTTAAAGCCATACTGATTCTGGTACAAAACATAACGTCTCTGTTGGTGTTGAGAGGTAGAGGCCTGAGTCTGTGTTTAGAAGTCAATACTGTACTGCATACTCATTGATAAAAGGGGATGTGATTGATCAGATGTTATTTCCCTCTCTTGTGTGTGTGGTCTTTCTAGATGTCTCAGGAGGGCCTTTTGCTTAACCCAGAATTTCTTTCCACTGACCTGCACAACTCTCGCTACAGTGTTCTGGCTTACCCATTCTGACAAAGTTGGCTCCAAAGTAAAACATTTTGTTAATCATTGAACAGAGATCTATATCTTGGTCCCCAGTGATGGATCCATTGGAGCTGATGGTGTCTACCTGAAGTCGATGACAAGGTCTTTGGGATTTTTCCTCATTCTTTTGTGACTTGTCAGGTTAGACAGGGTGAGTTATTCTTTTTATTAAAAATAAAATCTAGTGTGAAACTCAACCAAAAGATTTATAGAGGCTCCTGAGTCCTGGAATTTACTTACCCTGCTTCAGTAAAAACATGATGATAAATTAAAAATGATCAGAATATATATATATATTTTTTTTGAATATTAATATCATCTTTGGGGTGAATCTTTTTTAAATGAGGCATTTTAATTGACCCGGTATTGCAATAAATAATACAAATATTTATTGATGGAGACGTTTTGTTGTATTTGATATGTCCCCAGGGATGACATGTGGAGAGAGTTAGTCTGTATTGCTTTTGGAAATTCCATCATCAGAGTCATTCTTGAATTACAGTGGCTTTTGGGCATGGAGGGGGGGGGGGGGGGGGGGGGGGGGTGAAATTGAGCCGCGGCCTACAAAAGGCAGGCTGCTGTCCTGGCCCCCAGTTGCCTATCCTTGCTCTAAATAAGCATCTCAACAATAGACGGGCTTGATAAAATTCCATTATATAATTTCTGCAAACAATCCTTCAAAAACAGAGAGGATACATTTCTTCTGAAATTCTTCAGAAAACAAAATACTGATGATGATATACTTTCAAAGATTCAAGAAAGTATGTGTGGTATGGTAAGAGCAATGTTTGAGGATAAAGAACTCATAAAAAGCCTTGTGGAAGCAAGGTATGACATGGTGCTCCCAGATCTGCATGGGGTGGGGGAGTCTTGCTGGCGCATTACATTAGATTGCCGTTAGTTTACAGCGCTCGTTGGACCACAGCTGGTATGGCACATTTTGCTCTTTCTTCCTCACCAGTTATTTGTTCCAGTTTTTAGATCAGGTTTATCGGAAGACATGAATTTCTTACAGGCTCAGAAATATGTTTTATGGAATTATGGTTTACCAGGAAATTGTAGAGTTCAATATATACTATGATGAGCTTTGTGATAAATACTTTGGCTGAGATATTCATTATTACAGATTGCTCCGTTCAGCTGACCTATGGTTGATTCGCTCTGATTTTGTTTTCGGGTCTCCACATCCAACTATGCCAAACATCGTACACATTGATGGCTTCTACTGCAAGCCTGTTCAACCGCTCTCAAAAGAGCTAGAAGAGTTTGTTCAGAGCTCTAGAGAGCATGGGGTCATTATAATGTAGTTAGGATCCTTAGTCTTACAAGGGATGTAGTATCCACTGAAATTGCTTCTGCCTTTTCCCAACGCCCCAGAAAGTCATGTGGAGAAATTTGAATGACAAACCCTCCATTTCGGGTAATAATACCCTCCTGGTAAAATGGCTGGCTCAGTCTGACCTCCTTGGTCATGACAAGATCACAGCATTTGTGTCACATGGGGTTACATAGATGTCAAGGAGGCCATTTACCATGGTGTTGGTTTTGCCACTGTTTCAAGAACAATTTGACAATCTTCTCCGGCTGGAAGAGAGAGGAGGAGCCAAGGTTTTAGACATTGGCAGTTTCAATAGAGGGATCTTTCTTCAGGGCTTGCAGGAAGTTCTCCACAATGGGGCCTACAAGTTCAACATGCAGAAGCACTCTAGACTGCAAGGAGACCATTCCATGAAACCACTGGACAGGGTCGTCTACTGGATCGAGTTCGTCATGAGACACAAAGAAGCTGCTGACTTGCGCTCAGAGTCCCACAGGATGTCATGATACAGCTACCACTCAGTGGATGTCATCACCATGTTGTTGGCAATGGTGCTCCTCTTCCTCCTGCCTAATGCAGCTATAGTAAAATACTGTTCTTGTAGGCTGTGTTGAAAATAAAAATATATCATCATATTGTACTCATAAGTAAAAGTTGTTATTTCTGAGAGCTTCAAGTATTTGTGACTAACTTGTTGGGAAATGGGTATAACTCAAGTGTATATTTTGTTTAATAAATTGTGTTGATTTATTTCACATTGTTCTATCGAGTCAATTTTATTTGATTGAGGAGGAGTCGGTGTACTCCTGCTAAAATGCCCGTCAATGTCAGAATTTTCATTTAGTATTTTACTATCTTCTACGTTAATTGTCATGTGAATGTCACATAAATTACTAGGATTCAGAAAATGACTCCGATATTCATCCTTGGATATTTAAAACTATTTTAACTTCAAGCAGCCAATTTGTAAAAATGCATTGTGGCTCTTGGCTATTCTGAAATTGTTTGGGCGGATGATGCAAAAACCACTATGTTGTGAATTAATCTGTTAAACACCAATGGGAGAGACTCTGAGTAAATGATTGTGTCTGCACTGACTGGGGGACATTTAATTAGCCTTAGTATAATAACATTACAACAAAATTGGTCCATATATCAACAAAACAAGCTGGCAAATATCATTAATTATGATGGGTTGTGTTACAGAATGTGTTGACAGCCCTTGATGGAGAATTAGGGTCGGGTACAATAGAGGGACTGGAACGGTTAAGAATGAAATATAGAGGCAATGAAAAGTTGAGGCAAGACTCATGGTCACAAACTGCTAGGATGACTGAACAGACATGACCTGTGTGTCAATACCTTCAGGTCACTTCCTTTCCTTGTCTCCTTTCTTTGATCCACACTAATACAGAAGAGCTATTCAGGTGAAATACAAAAAGAACACCATCTTTCTTTCATCTAGTATGCTCAAACAGTGCCTATGAGTCAAGAGGAGAAAAGGAAACCACTTTATAGTATTAAGACGCAGCCCATGGTTAGCATTAGCATAGAAATGGTCCATTTGGGCTTTACAGCATTAAGACGCAGCCAATGGTTAGCATTAGCATAGAAATGGTCCGAGTCAGTGCCTTACCTCTAGGTCTGGGTAGCTGAGCGCCCCTAGCTGGGCACAGGCGTTGACGTCATCTCCTTCGATGAACGACAGGTCCACTCCTCCAACCCTCTCCAGCCCGGTGAAGTCTGGACTTCTCTGCCAATCCTCTGTGTCCTCCTCCACCACCTGCTGCCTCCTGCTGGCCTGTTCACTAGGAGAGAAAGAGGAGAGGGAGCGAAAACAGCAAAGGGTTAGGGCCAAGGGGGAGAGGTTGGGAGAAAGTTTGGACCGGCCAACAGATGATGAAGACTTCTACTGGTAATGAGGCATTCTACAGCACCAGTCACCCTACACCATCTGCTTGGCTTCTACATCTCTAGTGTCAGACACAAATCTGTGGAGGCGGCGCTGGGAAAAGGGACATGATACCATTATCAGTGACGATCACAATAGATTCACAAGTCAATGGCTGAGAGAGAGATCGCCGATACTGGCAGCATTCCAGGGTTACAGTTGGCAGGAAACTTCTCTCTTGCAGAAAGGTCTCACCTCACCTGCCAAGTTGCTGTGTCCCTCTGCTGGTGTCATAGGGTAACTTACTACTGTTCTCCCTAAGACAACCCTACCTGAACCTCACAAGTGCTATCCAGTATTGAACAAGGATAACTAGGCCTACGTTCAGACCTTTTACATGGTTATGTGGTTGATATGTGATATTCCATGAGCACAGTTCATAAGGTTTAAAATATCAACTTGTGCAGGGCTGGCTCCAAGCACAAGCGGACACCCAGAAACTCAGTCGGGGTCTCAACTTACTGTTGAGAGTTAGAATAGTAGAATATACAAGGTGACATTTCTAAATTTGGTTGCGCCTCAGCAGTTTCTCTCTTGTTCTGTCAGTCACCCAGATATCATTAACATGGCATAAGTCATGTAGGAAATGAGCTTTAAAACGGCAAAAATGTCCCCCGTGTGAAATGAGTAAATGTGGATATTGAATTGACCACTTCAGCATGGTTTTGTGGCACAGTCGATGCCACGCGGGGCTAACAGGCCAGAAGGTTGAGGGTTTGCTGAACACCACTGATGAGCTCACTCACTCTCCCTGCCTGTCTCACTACACAACAATCAGAGATGGGGAAATCACATGTACATTTGTATGATATATCTATAATTGTAAACCAGGTGGTTCAAGCCCTGAACGTTGATTAGCTGAAATCACTGTTTACTGTTCTAATTACGTTGGTAACCCGTTTATAATAGCAATAAAGCACCTTGGGGGTTTGTGGTATTTGGCCAATATTCCACGGTTAAGGGCTGTGTGCAGGCACTAAGAACCTAAGAACAGCCCTTAGCCGTGGTATATTGGCCATATACCACACCCCCTTGTGCCTTATTACATAAGTATATAAAACATATGCATCGTTTTCCTACCAACAGGTTTCTGTGCCAATGCACCACACACAACCAATAAGCAATGCATAACTGCATACCGATTATCGACTTCATCTTGGTTTACGTTTTCAACACTACAATCAAATAGAGTACGTCAATCTGGACAAATGTAAAATACATCCCTCCCTACTCAGTATCAAAGGCTTGGCTTGTCAATCTATGAATGTCGTTCAACTTTTGGGTGTTTTGTATCAGATGTCTCCTGCCATTGATTGAATGGCCAGTGTGCAGTTTGGATGCTGGAGTTATATTGGAGTGGATGAACGTGGGCAGGTAGGTTACAGGAGACTTTTCAAGTAGCCTAATCAGATTAAAACATTGTGTCTAGTTGTTGATTTGGTGAAAGGCGTCGGTAGGGCATCCGAAAGAGTTTCTCATCACTCAGTTGAATGCGGTGAAGACATCCAGAAGCTTTTCCACAATCCAACTTGTGCCTGGAAAAAAATGGACTGGTACTCAGAAATGAGCTGGATGAGTTTCTTCTTACCAGCAGGAGACACTTGACAGGAGTCGACATCAATATCAATCAAACCTAAGTCACGTGAGACCCCAGGACTGCTTGAACTGTCAGGTCCGTCAGTATGGTGAAGTTGGCTGGAACCGTCATCAGTCAGCGTCAAGTCATCTTGGCAGTCAGTGAGTATATGAGCCGTTCTCTGCACTTGCTGCTGAAAAGTTGCAGATGAATCATCATTCACACGCGAACAGTCAAAGTCCTCTAGAGCCACGCAAGGAAAGACATCGGCTAGAGTGGCGTTTCGTCTCAATGTCACCGTCTTCTGAGAAGGGTTTATCACTCTAACAGGGAGCCACCCATCCCCCCGCAACAGAGCTACTGTCCTCCCTACCAGGATTGACCTTGGTGTTGACCTTGACCTGCTGGGCTCAATGAGAACAGCACTGCCCGCTGATAGATTCTGAGTGTTTTGTAGTCTGCCCCAAACTAAGTGCTCCTGCATAGGCTCTAGAGTCACAGGCCCTTTTAGTCTCACACTTCCAACTTTGTCAGGTACTTCACTGTCTCTCCATCTGTCCACATTAGCCATCATGTTGATTAGCTTGCTCTCCTCACCCCCATCACACACAGGAGTATAAACCCTCTTCCAGAGATCTCCATTAGTCTCCAGGTGGCGAATTAAGTGCTTTAGGAGATTGCTGCCCAAGATGAGGTCATCACTCTGGCCCTCAACCACCAGTGTAGGCACGGCAACTCTACAGCCGTACATCTCCATCTCCAGCTCACATACTCCCAAAGGCCTCGTCTTCAACCCACCACAACCAACCAAGACTACCTCTGTAGGACTCAATGATGGACTTTTCAACACTCCTGCATGCAACAGTTCAGGTAAGACCCTAGAGCTCAAGGTAAAAGCCATGGACCCACTGTCAAGCATAGCTCTCACTTCTACTTCTCAAATTAACACCTTGGCATAGAATAAATCATCATATGGGGAAAGTCTGTGTGTTCTGCATTATGATACTCTTCTCAGTCTCCATTTCGTCACAAACACTTTTATATACAGACTCCAAATCAACAGCTCTCACCGATGGGGGCTCTACAAAAGGCCCAACACTCTCCCCTTCTACATGCAGGCCTACTAGTTTCCCAGGAGCTGAGCAGTGATTACTGTAGGGACTCCACCAGCTGTGCTCATAGCTGCGGCCTTGGGGCACTAAGAGCGTGCGTGGCCAGCTACATGACAAAGAAAGCAGAGGTGATTGGCCCTGCAGTGAAAGTAAGTATCATGTCCAGCCTCCCCGCACACGTCACATGGCCCATTAGACTTTCATTTGCTCCTATTCCCTTTTTGGAACTGACGGTCAGACTGTTGTGGCCTCTGCTCCAGCACACGCTCCAGCATTGCAAGGATAGGTTCCATCGGCTCAGCTGAGCGCTGAATCGTCTGGGCTGGGGAAGGCAACGCATTAGGTACTTCCATGTGGGGCCTCACAGCAGGCATGGTGATTGGCATGACAGCACCAACTTCCTGCTTCATTGTTGCGATGGCTGGGGATCACCTTAGATAAGTGAGAGTACCTCCGCTCCCTCCTGTATTCATCCAACCTCATGAACATCTGCAGCGGTCCGCTGCTGTAATGGCTTGCACTTAAAGATAAGCGACAGTTCAGCGTTAGGGCAATGTCTGATGAACATGACTGGGAGCTCACGAGATGGGTCTTCAACACTTCTTTTCTGTCTCTTTAGACGATCTTCAGCAACCTCCATAGCCCTGTTCAGTCTGAGCCAATAGTCGAATGGTTGTTCATCAGAGGTAATGTGGCATAAAAGTCAGCGAGGGGCATGCTTGAAAAAGCAGTGTCACTAAAATGTTGTTTCAGTATGTCAAAGATGGGGCTCGGGCCTTTAGATAAATCAACGGAGGGATTGCTGCGTATGCCCACTTTAACAACATCGCGGGCCCTTCCCATAAGCCTACCCATAACCTCATCTGCTTGATCCATCACAGATACGCCCCTCTTACGCATGTAAACCATGACCATATCCTCACACTCATGCACTGTGCACTTTTCAGAGCCATCCCCCCGAAAGTACACCGGTTCCCTGATATCAGACTTCAGTACCAGGTTCAGGCCTGACACATCCATACCCCTAGAGCTGCATGCATTCCCCATAACATTGTCCCCAACATGTCCATCAATTGCCCTTGGCTCCAAACAGGAGGCAATGTTCTCCCCAATGGAATGACCAATCTGCTGTACTATGTCTGCTATGAAATCCATGACCTCCCCACTCCCTGTATTTGGCAAAACTCTTTCATACACATCCTTGGGCGTTTCCATGGGTAAATTATCATCAAAACTCCCAAAACCCTCCAGTTTAGGCATAGGTGTACTAGCAACTGGAATTTTGGCTGAACCCCTACCAACAGATGGTGACAGATTAAATGTCAGGAAACCCCTACATCTCCCAACACCTTCCATCTTAACAATGGGAAATCAACACACTAATAAAAATCTAAATGGAAAAATATATATATATATTTTTTTACCTCAAGTCAAAATCTAACCTATATCTAGTACTCTGGTAAAACTCACCCTACTTATATCAGATATACGTTAGAATTGCAAATAAACAAGTAACACTAAAGTTATATCGTTTATCCGCGAAGAGAAAGTCTTCAACCAGAGAAATCATCCACTTCGATAGTAAAACGGTGCAGTAGCGCCCTCTTGTGGCGAAATGCGATAATGCCATAAACTGCACCAGCAACGTCTTATCTGATTCTTCAACGACAACCACGGCGAAGTTCCGAGATGGAAATCCAGCGAAGGATGATCCGAGCCAGAAGAACGGTCACGGCACCACTGTAACAGTACTCTTCTTGCGTTGTGTACAATCATCGACACGAACAACAACTTGTAACACCAGTCATGGAGCTTTATTCTGATAGGAACAGCACAAAATTGCACGTCATGCAATGCACGGCTCACCATCCAACTCTGCACTCGCGCACTGTACAAAATATACAAACCTCCCCACCAGACACAGTAAGTTGCTAGCTAGTATTAGCTGTAATTCTCTACAACAAAATGCACAACAAATATTCACCAAAAACCTCTGCATCTTATGTGTGATGTTCGAATAACATTTACAAACAAATGTATATAAATTGTACATTTAAATCATCACTTGGGAGTATAAAAACCACTTTTAACGTACAGTGCTTTGCAACCAACAAGTTACCGCTGGTTTGGTGCTTGTTCACTGGGACGATTCTAACTGAAACATCCTCCCTCGTTAGCAAGCTACGCAAACCAGCCAATAAGATGCCATGTTGAGTAGGGGAAGGCAAGACACAAATAAAACCAAAACCCCATTGGTTTAACAATAAAGTGGCAAGAGGAATCACCAAAATATAACCCCGTTACACATGCTCATGAAAATAATCCTCTCTCATCTTGAACGGCACTGACCGACACTGCTCCATGTGCCAGACAACTGCTCTGCCTCTTGTAATGTCTGGCTTTATTTATACTAACTAGCTAGAAAGCACTGTAGCTACCAAGGGGCTAGTAAATGATGTGAGCTAGCCAGACAGCTAGCAGTCACACCTGTCTGTGGTGTTCTACAATTTCACACAGGTGAGGTGGAGCAGCGCGTGCTCCTTTTCGCTGCGAGTAGCTGTGAAATACAGTTCACAAATAGCCATTATATTATTACAAATTGAGAGGAGAAACGTGTTTGACATTTCCCATTTCTTCTTGAGGAAGAATAGACATGTAGTTATTCGAAATGAACATGCAGAAGTGTCAAATTATTGCAGCGAAGATCTTCTTTGTGTGTACCACAGACAGGAGAAACTCAGACACTTCACAGGGGCTATAAAGCTGAAACATTCGTTTTCTCATCACCAAATATGGTAGTGAGAGGAAGTACAGTCGCGGGTAGTGGAAGAGGATGGAACTAGGTGAAACTTTGAAACATCTGCTCTCAATACATTTCTGTTCGCAAAAACTATAATATGTTACGAACACAGTGCACTAAGTTTTATAGACTTGATGCTTTGCCTAAGTTTAAAAAGGAGTGCAACGTCGAATTGAGTTTGTGCACACGCGCACTTCAGAGGGCGTTCCCTAACGAAAATATGCAAATACATGCTACAACGCCCCAATTGGATTTCGCTAGCTCGTGCTTGGCTTTGCCCACCTCCTTGCGTGTTCTGCCCACTGCTGTATTTGCCCCCACTGTAAACGACAGATGCGGTTTCTTGGGTTAGTTATAAATATCGTTGGTCTGACCTTGTGTTTTTTCGTGACGTCTCTCCATGTGTGCGGAACAGAGGCGGAACCAAACAGAAAAAACGAACTCCGACGGGGCATCATCCAAGTTGGAATTCCAAGTCGGAAACTCGGGCATCTTTCTAGAGCTACGGCTTTCCGACCAGACGATCACGGATGTTATGATTTAACCTATTTCCCCCCCCCCCCCGAGTTTCCAGTTGTCTTAAACACCAAGTGTCACTAAAAAGTTCACATTTAGCAGTTCCATTGCAGTGGCACTTGTACTGTATTTCAAACACAACCGAGACAGACATAAAATAGGCATTGTACAAAATGTGCAGTACAAATCCTGACTGGTTGTATCACTGTCTGATATGGCAACTGCTCGGCCTCCGACCGCAAGGCGCTACAGAGGGTAGTGTGTATGGCCCAGTACATCACTGGGGCCAAGCTTCCTGCCATCCAGGACCTCTATACCAGGCGGTGTCAGAGGAAGGCCCTGAAAATTGTCAAAGACTCCAGCCACCCTAGTCAGACTGTTCTCTCTGCTACCGCATGGCAAGCGTTACCGGAGCGCCAAGTCTAGGTCCAAAAGGCTTCTGAACAGCTTCTACCCCCAAGCCATAAGACTTCTGAACAGCTAATCAAATGGCTACCCAGATGCGTCTTTTACGCTGCAGCTACTCTCAGTTATCTATGTCACAACTTGCAGACTTGTTTACGTGCTGCTGTGCGATTTTGTTGCCAACCTTACTTTGCTACCTGACAACTTTACGGTTTTTACTTTTTAATTACCGTTTATATTTTGTTTTTCCCTCACTCAACTTTTTTTCATTCAACTTTTTCACTCCGGATGCTTTATCTGGACATGGTTCGTCAGGACTTCCAACAGCCGAAGCTAAGTAACATTAACATGATGCCTTCTAATTGCAGTCGCTGTACTCATAATATACAGGAGAACGATCGCCTTACGGCGAGGATAGCTGTGCTGCAAGCCCAACTTCAGACGCAATTGTTAGGCAAGGGTAATTTCAGTGTAGGAAAGTCTGTGCCACCAGTAAGTACAGATAGTAATGTTAGTATAAATCCCCTCGCACGGTCCCCGCAGCCGGACAACTTTCTCATGGCTTCTGGAGGGAAATGCTGTAGGAATGCTCAACCGGTATCGCTCATTCAGCCGACAGAAACTTTCAACCAGTTCTCCCCATTAAGCAGCGAGTCGGAGTCAGAGGCCGAGCCTTCTCTGGTCTCTACTCCTCCCGTTCCAGGGTCTGAGACGCCGAAGCCTCCCACCATTAGCTCTGACAAATTGAAAACCCTAGTCATCGGCAACTCCATTACCCGCAGTATTAGACTTAAAACGAATCATCCAGCAATTATACACTGTTTACCAGGGGGCAGGGCTACCGACGTTAAGCCTAATCTGAAGATGGTACTGGCTAAAGCTAAAACTGCCGAATGTTAGGATGAAACAGTCAGAGGTCACCAAGCGCAACATAGCTTCAGCGTGTAAATCAGCTAGAAAGACGTGTCGGCATCGAGTAATTGTCTCTGGCCCCCTCCCAGTTAGGGGGAGTGATGAGCTCTACAGCAGAGTCTCACAACTCAATCGCTGGTTGAAAACGGTTTTCTGCCCAGCCCATAAAATAGAATTTGTAGATAATTGTCCCTCTTTCTGGGACTCACCCACAAACAGGACCAAGCCTGGCCTGTTGAGGAGTGACGGACTCCATCCTAGCTAGAGGGGTGCTCTCATCTTATCTACGAACATAGACAGGGCTCTAACTCCCCAAGCTCCACAATGAAATAGGGTGCAGGCCAGGCAGCAGGCTGTTAGCCTGCCAGCTTAGTGGAGTCTGCCACTAGCACAGTCAGTGTAGTCAGCTCAGCTATCCCCATTGAGACCGTGTCTGTGCCTCGACCTAGGTTGGGCAAAACTAAACATGGCGGTGTTCGCCTTAGCAATCTCACTAGAATAAAGACCTCCTCCATTCCTGCCATTATTGAAAGAGATCGTGATATCTCACATCTCAAAATTGGGTTACTTAATGTTAGATCCCTCACTTCAAAGGCAGTTATAGTCAATGAACTAATCACTGATCATAATCTTGATGTGATTGGCCTGACTGAAACATGGCTTAAACCTGATGAATTTACTGTGTTAAATGAGGCCTCTCCTCCTGGTTACACTAGTGACCATATCCCCCAAACATCCCGCAAAGGCGGAGGTGTTGCTAACATTTACGATAGCAATTTTCAATTTACAAAAAGAAATACATTTTCGTCTTTTGAGCTTCATGAAATCTATGCAGCCTACTCAATCACTTTTTATAGCTACTGTTTACAGGCTTCCTGGGCCATATACAGCGTTCCTCACTGAGTTCCCTGAATTCCTATCGGACATTGTAGTCACAGCAGATAATATTCTAATTTTTGGTGACTTTAATATTCACATGGAAAAGTCTACAGACCCACTCCAAAAGGCTTTCGGAGCCATCATCGACTCAGTGGGTTTTGTCCAACATGTCTCTGGACCTACTCACTGCCACAGTCATACTCTGGACCTAGTTTTGTCCCGTGGAATAAATGTTGTGGATCTTAATGTTTTTCCTCATAATCCTGGACTATCGGACCACCATTTTATTACGTTTGCAATCGCAACAAATAATCTGCTCAGACCCCAACCAAAGAGCATCAAAAGTCATGCTATAAATTCTCAGACAACCCAAAGATTCCTTGATGCCCTTCCAGACTCCCTCTGCCTACCCAAGGACATCAGAGGACAAAAATCAGTTAACCACCTAACTGAGGAACTCAATTTAACTTTGCACAATACCCTAGATGCAGTTGCACCCCTAAAAACTAAAAACATTTGTCATAAGAAACTAGCTCCCTGGTATACAGAAAATACACGAGCTCTGAAGCATGCTTCCAGAAAATTGGAACGGAAATGGCGCCACACCAAACTGGAAGTCTTCCGACTAGCTTGAAAAGACAGTACCGTGCAGTATCGAAGAGCCCTCACTGCTGCTCGATCATCCTATTTTTCCAACTTAATTGAGGAAAATAAGAACAATCCGAAATTCCTTTTGATACTGTCGCAAAGCTAACTAAAAAGCAGCATTCCCCAAGAGAGGATGGCTTTCACTTCAGCAGTAATAAATTCATGAACTTCTTTGAGGAAAAGATCATGATCATTAGAAAGGAAATTACAGACTCCTCTTTAAATCTGCGTATTCCTCCAAAGCTCCGTTTTCCTGAGTCTGCACAACTCTGCCAGGACCTAGGATCAAGGGAGACACTAAAGTGTTTTAGTACTATATCTCGACACAATGATGAAAATAATCATGGCCTCTAAACCTTCAAGCTGCATACTGGACCCTATTCCAACTAAACTACTGAAAGAGCTGCTTCCTGTGCTTGGCCCTCCTATGTTGAACATAATAAACGGCTCTCTATCCACCGGATGTGTACCAAACTCACTAAAAGTGGCAGTAATAAAGCCTCTCTTGAAAAAGCCAAACCTTGACCCAGAAAATATAAAAAACTAATCGGCCTATATCGAATCTTCCATTCCTCTCAAAATTTTTTGAAAAAGCTGTTGCTCAGCAACTCACTGCCTTCCTGAAGACAAACAATGTATACGAAACGCTTCAGTCTGGTTTTAGACCCCATCATAGCACTGAGACTGTGCTTGTCAGGGTGGTAAATTACCTTTTAATGATGTCAGACCGAGGCTCTGCATCTGTCCTCGTGCTTCTAGATCTTAGTGCTGCTTATGATACCATCAATCACCACATTCTTTTGGAGAGATTGGAAACCCAAATTGGTCTACACGGACAAGTTCTGGCCTGGTTTAGATCTTATCTGTCGGAAAGATATGTTTGTCTCTGTGAATGGTTAGTCCTCTGACAAATCAACTGTAAAATTCGGTGTTCCTCAAGGTTCCGTTTTAGGACCACTATTGTTTTCACTATATATTTTACCTCTTGGGGATGTCATTCGAAAACATAATGTTCAATTTCACTGCTATGCGGATGACACACAGCTGTACATTTCAATGAAACATAGTGAAGCCCCAAAATTGCCCTCGCTAGAAGCCTGTGTTTCAGACATAAGGAAGTGGATGGCTGCAAACGTTCCACTTTTAAACTCGGACAAAACAGAGATGCTTGTTCTAGGTCCCAAGAAACAAAGAGATCTTCTGTTGAATCTGACAATTAATCTTGATGGTTGTACAGTCATCTCAAATAAAACTGTGAAGGACCTCGGCGTTACTCTGGACCCTGATCTCTTTTGAAGAACATAAAGACTGTTTCAAGGACAGCTTTTTTCCATCTACATAACATTGCAAAAATCAGAAACTTTCTGTCCACAAATGATGCAGAAAAATTAATCCATGCTTTTGTTACTTCTAGGTTGGACTACTGCAATGCTCTACTTTCCGGCTACCCGGATAAAGCACTAAATACACTTCAGTTAGTGCTAAATACGGCTGCTAGAATCCTGACTAGAACCCAAAAATGTGATCATATTACTCCAGTGCTAGCCTCCCTACACTGGCTTCCTGTTAAGGCAAGGGCTGATTTAAAGGTTTTACTGCTAACCTACAAAGCATTACATGGGCTTGCTCGTACCTATCTTTCCGATTTGGTCCTGCCGTACATACCTACACGTACGCTACGGTCACAAGACGCAGGCCTCCTAATTGTCCCTAGAACAGCTGGAGGCAGGGCTTTCTCCTATAGAGCTCCATTTTTATGGAATGGTCTGCCTACCCATGTGAGAGATGCAGACTCGGTCTCAACCTTTAAGTCTTTACTGAAGACTCATCTCTTCAGTGGGTCCTATGATTGAGTGTAGTCTGGCCCAGGAGTGTGAAGGTGAACGGAAAGGCTCTGGAGCAACGAACCGCCCTTGCTGTCTCTGCCTGGCTGGTTCCCCTCTCTCCACTGGGATTCTCTGCCTCTAACCCTATTACAGGGGCTGAGTCACTGGCTTATTGGTGTTCTTCCATGCCGTCCCTAGGAGGGGTGCGTCACTTGAGTGGGTTGAGTCACTGACGTGGTCTTCCTGTCTGGGTTGGCGCCCCCCCTTGGGTTGTGCCGTGGCGGAGATCTTTGTGGGCTATACTCGGCCTTGTCTCAGGATGGTAAGTTGGTGATTGAAGATATCCCTCTAGTGGTGTGGGGGCTGTGCTTTGGCAAAGTGGGTGGGGTTATATCCTTCCTGTTTGGCCCTGTCCGGGGGTATCGTCGGATGGGACCACAGTGTCTCCTGACCCCTCCTGTCTCAGCCTCCAGTATTTATGCTGCAGTAGTTTGTCGGGGGCTAGGGTCAGTCTGTTATATCTGGAATATTTCTCCTGTCTTATCCGGTGTCCTGTGTGAATTTAAGTATGCTCTCTCTAATTCTCTCTCTCTTGGAGGACCTGAGCCCTAGGACCATGCCTCAGGACTACCTGACATGATGACTCCTCCCGTCCACCTGGCCGTGCTGTTGCTCCAGTTTCAACTGTTCTGCCTGCGGCTATGGAACCCTGACCTGTTCACCGGACGTGCTACCTGTCCCAGACCTGCTGTTTTCAACTCTGTAGAGACAGCAGGAGCAGTAGAGATACTCTCAATGATCGGTTATGAAAAGCCAACTGACATTTACTCTTGAGGTGCTGACTTGTTGCACCCTCGACAACTGTAATTATTATTATTTGACCATGCTGGTCATTTATGAACATCTTGGCCATGTTCTGTTATAATCTCCACCCGGCACAGCCAGAAGAGGAATGGCCACCCCTCATAGCCTGGTTCCTCCCTAGGTTTTGACCTTTCTAGGGAGTTTTTTCCTAGCTATCGTGCTTCTACACCTGCATTGCTTGCTGTTTGGGGTTTTAGGCTGGGTTTCTGTACAGCACTTTGAGATATCAGCTGATGTAAGAAGGGCTATATAAATACATTTGATTTGATATGCATAGTCACTTTAACTCTACCTACATGTACATATTACCCTGACTAACATGTACCCCCACACATTGACTCTGTACCGGTACCCCCTGTATATAGCCTCGCTATTGTTATTTTACTGCTGCTCTTTATTTGTCATTTGTATTTTTTGCTTAAGTAAGCATGTCACTAAGGTCTACTACACCGGTTGTATTCGGCACATGTAACAAATAAAATGTTGATTTGACTGTGCATATTCTGTTTGATTGCCACCTAGTGGGCATTAGGCAGTAGTACCTTGGACAGCTCCTCAATACCCATACAGTAATTAAATATTTTCTTGTTGCCAAGAAAGCACTTTCAAATGAGATTTTAGGCTCCAAACTGTCCCTCAGTGCATACTATCTGCTTGTAATTCAGAGACCATCTTCCATTCCAGTCTAAAAACCCCAGCTTGCATGTAATTCCATCCATCGGTTCACCTATTCATCCACTCAATGTTCAACTCTTTCTGATGATCATTTTGCCTGAGATAGCTCAAGTCACCGACACAGATAACAAAATGTATCCACATTGACACAGTCAAATTGAGTTTAAACTAAGATTGCTGCGTGCATTGCAGTTGAAGCCGGATCAAAAGTAGAAAGATATGTTACACAAACAGGACAACTTTTGATTCTCATAATTCAAGTTTAATGGTTTGAAAAATTGGAAAGGCGCTATTTTATATTAATTCGAAGTTCTCTCTTTAAACATAATTATGAATTTCACTGGAAATAAAGATATGCAACATTATCGTTGTCTTACAGGGAGGCTAGATGAGAGAAATGGAGAAATCAGGATATGGTTGGTGACAAACAAGACAGAAATAGCCCTCATATGTAAATGAGAAGTTAAAGTGAAGGTTGACAAGTAGAGCAAAGCAGGTTACATAGCAAATACATTTCTGTAGTTGCAGTGACATTACGTTGAGGTCAGTTGATGAAACCGAAAGGTAACTGAAGACATCGGTCTCTGGTTTAAAACAACAGTGAGCCACTTCTAAAGCAGTGTTCCAACTCAGCTAAAGGAAAAACTAACATTGTCTCCTCTCACACGCATGTCGTGTTCAGAGATATCCAGGACTGGAACCTTTCTCTAAAGCTTGGTGAACCATTGAGCACGTTACACATTGTGTTGATATTGTTACACATTGTGGACATTGCGTTTCCTTTGATAGAGAGCTGGAAAGTAGGAAACTACGCTAGTCTATCTCTAGACATGCTTCAAGGTTAAAATTAGTACAGAAGACAAGTACAACTATACATCCTCAGACCTGATATGGGTGACACCCTTACAGACATTTAGTTACTCATTATTCCATTCATTCATCAACTTAATAAATGAGTTAATTCTGAACAGCTCTCGTTCTGAGCGGGTCCTTTCCTCAGTGAGCAAAGCATTTCATGTCATTCCAGTTAGACACACACACACTGTACATTATAGACTGTTCACTTTGACCTTGGGTTTCGTTATCATCGTTAAAAAAGTAGCATCTCAAAAAGCTGTTAAAAACAGACGTGCTGCTAGCCTGATTGGCCGATAATCCTTGGAGTGAGATCTGACGCCCCATCAACAAACGCGTCTTTGGCCCTCTGTAACACCAAGCAGCAGCATGGTAACACTGACCAGGCTGGATGGGCTTACTTGTCTTGAGAGAGCCTCAGCTTGTAATGCAAGGCAAACGCTTACCAAACCTTTGAAAACAGCCCGACAGTAATCTGTAGAGAAGTTCAATATCTCTTCCGTGAGCTTGAAGCTCACAAAATATCCCCTAAAACACTCAACTAGTTTGACAAAAAAACAAACATGGAAACTATAAGACGGAACACAGTTTTTTGTTGTCGTCTTTGGTGCTTCAGAAGCACAAGGTGGCTGTCCAGAACATTATTTGCATGGGTGCGTTGCATTACAATGGAAACATCGTCCACGTCGCTCAGTCGAGGCAAAGGGGGTGTCCCCTAACCAAGCAGATATATATCTTATATACATGGTTAGTTACAAAGGCTAAAATGGTCCTAACAAATGGCTCATGAGTAGTTACTATGGTAACTCCTAAACTAAAATCAAAATCAACCATAACCCAATATGAACATGCAGCAACCCACTTCACTTTCACTGAAAACTAACAATCCAACCAGCACTAGCCCCAAGTGCATGTATGCATCAATACATTTCCATGAATGGCGCAGTAGCAAATGATAAGCTTCACCACAAAAAAAATTCACTTCCTCCCTCTCTATAAAGAATAGCAGTTTGACCTAAACCCGTGACCCTGACAGTTCGGGGCATTCCATTGTCTAGCAAAAGCTCACCTGACCATCAGTAGCACATTCAAATCAATGACCACCACCACACCTAGCTATGGGTCAGGTTCATTCCTGCAGACAGGGACAGATGGGAAACACTCATTTTGGGGTGGAATCCATTCAAATTCAAGTCAGAGTAATTGAAATTCAAGAATTTAAAAGTAAATCACTGGTTAAGTGTCTCGTGCCAAAAAGAGACTAGTAGATGAATTTGCGAACACATTCAAAATGTGTCAATTCAAATTCCATTTGTGAATTCAAATTTAAAAAAAAATAACTGGCAATTTCTTCTGGCTATTTCTCCAAATGAAAGTTTAGCTAAATGAAATGTCTGTCCGTCCATCTAGTCACCCAGGAACTGGAAGGTCACCTATACATTGCACATAGCACCCATGAGGACAAACCTCCATACATAACATTTTCATGATAAATAGAAATGTAATTATTTCAATAGTTGATATTCGAACTCTGCTTATTGCTTCTAAACGATACCTCGCTACGACTTTACCCCAATCCTGACCTATAAACAATTCACCAGGTAGAGACAAACCCCACTGGTGATATGGCAAATACTGTGTTTTTCTGCAAGTCATTGCAGGTGTGTTTATGGTTTGTGTCTATACAGTATGTGAGTTTGTGTGTCTTCCTATGTTTGAGCGTGTTTGTCTGCAGGTAACAGCACATCCCGTTTCTTCAACCTATAAACAGTGTCCATGTTCTTATGTAACAGCACATCCAGTATCACCAATACCTTGGAAGTGTGCATGTGTGTAAAGTGTTCTAATGCACATATGTATCAACGCATCCCGTTTTTATCCAGTCCCACAGCTCCTTAAATGAGTGTGACAATTGCTTGATCTGGCATTGCGCTCCGTGGGTGCGACACTTCCCACACCTACCAAAGTCACAGCAAGCACAAAACGTTCTGCCAACGTTCTGTTCAGCAGCCCAGGAGAAAGCTGGGAAGAAATATACATGGCCTGCTGCAAGAAAAAAGGAGCCCTTTAAATCACAAATCTTTGTTTTCAGTTTTTCAACCGCCGACATTTTCTTTATCCTCTGTTGTGCAAGCATGTTTCAGTTCCACATTGTGACTGACTAATAGTAGTACAGGTTTGAGGTGGTTAGGGCGGAAAGTGTGGACTGTGAAGGCTGGAGGAGATGGGACTTGTAGTTCAGCAGAGGGAGAATTGTAAGTCCTTGGCAGGAGTTGTAGTCCTCTACCTGGAGATCATGGAGCTGGACTGGGAGTGGTTAGAGGAGGAGGTGGCGTGGCTGAGCTGGGAGAAACCACTGTGACTTGACTCCAAACTGGTCATAGAGCCCCTGAGAGAGAGAAAAAAGGTTGAATTATTTAAACGTATTGTTGGCCTAACTAAGGTTGTAGAACTACATACTAAATGGGCTTAAAAAAAAAATCAGACCTGGGTGCAAATACTATTTGAAATCTTTCAATTACTTTGAGCGTTTGCATTAGGAGTGACCAGTGGGAGAGGTTTGCACTTGTGGGACTCTTTTATTGGTTATATTGCAGCAGGAAAGCTCAATCAAGCACAGCTTAAGTATAAACAAAAAAAAATGTTTTCTTGTCACATAGGAAATTATTTCAAATAGTATTTGATCCCTGGTCTGGAATTAATGATGCCCAGCTCAAGCTCAACGCTTTGTCAAGTCTGGTGCCGAATACTGTAGATCATGCAGCAAGTCAAACCAAACGGAGGTGGATCCACTCTGTGCGACATTCATTCAGCATACTGCACTAAATAGGTGGTCCTTCCAACCCACGGTGACTAAAACATGGCCTCTCATGCTTCAGTGATAGTTTTGAGGGGCATGAATGAAAGACTTCTTATCCTTATCAACCAATTTGCAGAGGCAGAAAAACACAGCAGGGATCATCAGCTACATTCAGCTGTGTGCTGATTTGGTCTTGAGCAGATGGTCAGGGGGCCGGAACATAATTACAAATCATTTGTAGACTGCAAATTGACCGCAAGAAGCCCAAACAGATATCATATTTGGATTAAAACCTATTCATTTTAAATGTACTTCGATTTGTATGACATCACGTGCCTCTATTATGCATGGGAATACTTAAAGGTGATTTCAATTTAGGAAATCTGTTCATCAGTCTTTTATGTCCAACAATAAAAAATAAATAAAACCACCCGCGAGCTGCCAGTTGGGGAAACTCTGAAATACAGGTAGCCCTTTGTGGCAAAGGAGGAAGGCAACACAAACTAAAAAGGCATGTGTCTGTTAGTCATTCATGCAAGGGTGAGACTAGCTAGCTTAGTGAGTGAGTGGCCTTTCTCTAGCTGAAGCACACAGAGAAAGCCTAGCATTGCTGGTGTGGTAATGCTCAAATAAAGCCATAAGCGAAGGGTCAAGATGCTAGCATATTAGAGCTGTCGCTAACTGTTAAATGGGAGTTCTCATAAGCAACCAAACGCAATGCAAAGCTAAGGGAACACAGGTCCACTTACAAACTTTGAACATCAAAGCAAGCCGTTCTTCACAGGAAGAGACAGAAAGAAGTGGAAGAGGGGTTGGTGAGCGATAAGAGGACAGGAGCGCATTGAAAAGAAAGAGTGGAGGGTAAAAATCTCTCTTTCGGAGGGGAAGCCTACACTTGGCACTTCATAATGGATACAATGGACAATGTTAATGTCAATATTGTATACAAAAAATATCAAATGGAAAAAAGTGATGATACAATACAATCATAACACAAAATACAGTATGATTTAAAACAAAATGACATTTACTTTGATGACCCATTAGATATCAGCTCACACACACACACACACACACAAACTAACCTGAAGTCCTCGGAGCCAATGACCTCTGTGTAGTACATGACTTTGCACTTGTGTGAGGAGACCTGCAGGGAGGCGAGGACGTCGTCCACGCGGGGCAGGTTGGTGGAGGCGCTGCCCGGCATGGTGTGGAACTTCCACTGCAGGATGTAGAACCCGGGCCACCTGGTCACGTGGGAACCCTGGGAGAGGGACGGCGAGAGGGGGAGGAGAGGGACGGCGAGAGGAGGAGGAGAGGGACGGCGAGAAAGAGAGATGGGGGGGAAAGAGAGAGGTGCATTAGATGAAGTCTTAATCATTGTCAATCTGAATGTTCTTAACATTAGATTAAGTATCGAAAAGGCATTTAAAATCACACTTAACACTAAACAACTGGTTTCAACATTGGTGTAATACGCAAACCTGTATATTTCAATGAGTCAATCTTAATTCATTAATTCAGTCAAGCACTGACAAAGAGCCACCTGCATGTCTCATGTCTTTCTCAATACTATGAACAACTAGTGTGCTGCTCCAGTGCTGACCTGAACACTCTCCCCCTCCTTGCAGGTGAGTGGTGACTCCACCATGCTGTAGTCCAGGCCTAAGGTCCAGGACTTGTCTATGAGCTGGACGTTGTTCCCCCCGGGGGTGGTGATGCTGCTGTGTTGCCCCACTAGGGGGTCCTTGCGGGGGGTTTGAGGGGCGCGCTTGGAGTGGTAGAGGTGGAAGACCACGTCGCCCTTACACACGTCAAAGTCCCAGGTGATCACGGAGGAGGCGTCGATGATCTCGATCACCACCTGGGATGGAAAGCAGGGAGGAGGGAGAGAAAAAGAAGAGGGTTGAAGAAGAGGGGAGAGAAAAGGAGAAAGCGAGGGAGGGATGAGAAAGAGAAGGATGGGAAAATCAGGAGTGAGAAAAAGAGATGAGAAGAGTAGAAGTAAAAGAGAGATTGAGAAAGAATTAAAGCGAAAAGAACAGATGACAGAGGGAGGTGAGACAGCAGATTTCTACCCAATAGTATCCACATGGCTTCTTTTATAACAGATTATATAATCCATCTACTTTCCTGTAACAGAAACAAAAGAACAAAAGGGTGCAGATTCCTCTCGAAACAACGTTTTGTGACAGAACCGTGGCTAAATGTCTGAAGATCAGTTTCAATGCACTTTCAGGATTTCTCCAGTGGGTGGCAGTGTTGGTCAAGTAACTTCAGCAGACCAACGTTTGGCTTGTTAATTATTTTCCTCTCTATCCACATCTTTCTCTCATTCTTCCCATACCTCTATCCCCATCTCTCTCTTTCTCTCCTCCCGCCTATCTGCCCTTCTCGCTCTCTTATTTCTCCTTCTCCACAAATGACTTCAAAGCTCCAGCTAAGGCCACAGTCGCCCCGCTCGGCCCCACCCGAGGTGCACTGTATTGGGGCTCACCTCGTGGGGCGCTCCCTTGAAGACGCTGGCACTCTGGTAGATAGTCTCTGTCCACAGGCTGATGTCTTCGTTCTCCAGCTCCTCTGCAGTACGGTACAGAGACTTGGGCACCAGGCCTCCCTCTGGGACTTCACACTGCACACAGACACACAAAGAACTAGGCCATAGGAGAACGAAAACTGCGTAGAAAGTACATGTTTGCTAGGATCTTAAATTCAAATTCATAATATCATTTATACGCACGGACAGACATGAAAAAGGGATACAAACGTTATCGTGGAAACCACACGACAATGTGACTATGTTGGGTCATGACACCACACACACACACACACGCGACCCCACACAGTGACTCACCATACACTCTCCTCCCAGGAAGTCAGGGATGACCTCCTTGTCTATGTAGTCCAGCAGGCCGCCGGGGCCCTGGTAGTCATTTCCAGCGTAGATCAGGAACTTCTTACGGGTGTTCTCGTCGATGAACGGGCTCACCTGAACACAGGACAGAAGGTGGGAAGAGTCAACACCCTACTGCTCCCACCTAAATACATCATGCCTAACTGCAGCTTATCTAGTGCCATATGAGCACTATATAGGGAATAGGGTGCCGTTTAGGAGTCTCCAGCCATAGTATTTTCATAGTGTCTCACCAGGGTCCAGAGCACAGGGAAGACTCTAGGAGCCCTCAGTATGAGCAGACGTCCCAGGGTCTCCGGGTAGTTGGCCTCCACCACCTCAATGATTCTCAGAAGGGCCTTAACCCCCGGTCGCCACAGGTGGCGCATGTTTAACCCTTCGAGGTCCACCAGACACGTCCAACAACTAGAGGGAGGAGAGCGAAAGCGAGAGAGAGAGGAGGTAGGAGGGTGAGATGTTAAGTACTCTACACAGATTGTAAGTACAATACACATTACATTTCCAAATACGACCTTATGACGTCAAAAAAACGGAAACGGACAGATTCCTCCCACTCTCTCAATCAGGGGCTCTCGCTCCCTGTCTTACGTGAGGGAACTCCATGGCTTTCCACCCTAGCACACTTGAGATAGATTGCTGCATGGCTTCTCTCAACAGTCACGTCCATCTGATAAGCCTGACAGCTGCCAGGTAACACCCCCCATTCTCACCTCTCTTTTCCGTTTCTCCTCTCACTCGCTCCATTTCTGTCACTTAATCCATTTCCCTCCCTCTCTCTCCCTCACCCTTCAGAGAGGAACCCTCCACATTCTTTCCATCTTGCCTTGAGATAACTTTAAAGAGCCTCCCCAACACTCAGCACTCTGTGTTAATAACCCCACTGCACCAAGGCAATTCCCATGATACACATTAGCTTAGCAACAGCTACAGAGGTCCCATAGGACTCATTACTGTTTAGTCCCCCTTCTCCCAGGAACTCGTGCCCTGTAGATCTGAGAGGCCTAGATAGGTGTATGCAATATGGCTTAAACTCCACTTGACCTATCAGAGGGAGTGGTGGAGCTACTACCAAATAGCAACGGGGTGTGTACCTGATTGGTCGGCCAAAGACTTTGGTGTTCTCCTCACAGCGCCTTAAGCCCTCCTCGTTTATGGATAGAACCTGAAGGGTTAAAAAAAACACACACACTTAATGTAGGTATGTTTACACACACACACACACACACACACACTTTAGTTACCACATGTGTGACTGACAGCAGAAGAGGCCCACTCACGTGTCTGAGTAGAGACTCCTCTCCCAGGGCTCGGACCAGCCCCTTGGTGTCCATCTGTCCCAGACGCAGGATATAGAGAGGGCGACCCTCTGGAAGGACACACAGACAAACAGACGCATCATTTGAATAGTCTAGGGATGCAAATTTCGGTCCATTTTGCTGCCGACTAACCAACCCTCATTAACCAGTCAACAAACAAAAAATAAAATTCCAAACAGTAAAATATTATGCATGCATACAAGGAATAGACATTTTTCATTATGAGAAACATGCAACAATAGCAAGTCTATTGTCTTCCAGTCAAAAGGCTACATATAGTCTATTATTGAACATTCAACTCCTGTAATTAAGCACCTAATAAAGCATACTTTTCAAACATTTACCAAAATGCAATCTGTGGGGAAAACAGTTATAAAACAGTGCGCCTAATACAAGTGGCTCCATATATGACAGAGATTAAAATCTCTGCTAGAAACGTAGAGGGGGAATCGAATAGCAACAACTAGGATGGGTTGGGTCTTTGGCTTCTGGACAACAAAATAAAGTTGATATGAAAACCAATAGAACAGGTGAGAAATGCTGGTTAAATGGGATGGGTAAGTCTTTATAAAAAAATACTGGTTAAATGGTATAAGGAAGTCTTTATAAAGTCATACTGGTTAAAGGGTATGAGGAAGTCTTTATAAAAAAATACTGGTTAAATGGTATAAGGAAGTCTTTATAAAGTCATACTGGTTAAAGGGTATGAGGAAGTCTTTATAAAGTCATGCTGGTTAAAGGGTATGAGGAAGTCTTTATAAAGTCATACTGGTTAAAGGGTATGAGGAAGTCTTTATAAAGTCATGCTGGTTAAAGGGTATGAGGAAGTCTTTATAAAGTCATGCTGGTTAAAGGGTATGAGGAAGTCTTTATAAAGTCATACTGGTTAAAGGGTATGAGGAAGTCTTTATAAAGTCATGCTGGTTAAAGGGTATGAGGAAGTCTTTATAAAGTCATGCTGGTTAAAGGGTATGAGGAAGTCTTTATAAAGTCATACTGGTTAAATGGTATGAGGAAGTCTTTATAAAGTCATGCTGGTTAAAGGGTATGAGGAAGTCTTTATAAAGTCATACTGGTTAAAGGGTATGAGGAAGTCTTTATAAAGTCATGCTGGTTAAAGGGTATGAGGAAGTCTTTATAAAGTCATGCTGGTTAAAGGGTATGAGGAAGTCTTTATAAAGTCATGCTGGTTAAAGGGTATGAGGAAGTCTTTATAAAGTCATGCTGGTTAAAGGGTATGAGGAAGTCTTTATAAAGTCATACTGGTTAAATGGTATGAGGAAGTCTTTATAAAGTCATGCTGGTTAAAGGGTATGAGGAAGTCTTTATAAAATAATTGGTTCCACATTTCTATGGATGGATTTTGGCTACGCTACTTTGAAGCAAGGTAAGACATGCCTCATTATTTGAAGTAAAGTAAAACGTTCAGGTTTCAAACAATTCTGCTGCCTCACGCTCACATTGCAAAGTGGTGTGTTACGCGCTGATTGCCTGCCTGACTTTAGCCTATGCACTCGAACGGCGAATGGGAGGGGCGCTTTAATTACGAGTTGAGATTGAGAAATAAACAAAAACAGTAGCTTTTTTCCAATCGTGGCCATCAAAACAGTTTACACACGATTGCATTTAGAATTGTTATTTGTTGCTTAGAAAAGCACGGAGCTGCTCTCGCGCTGTCTAACAGGTGATAGGCCATTCTGCTCCTCAAACTAGGCTCTTATACATTTAATTGTGTGATGAGGGCAATGCCTTGGGACTGCCGTGAAGACAAGCAATAAACCAGAGCATGCAAATACCCAGGGCAAGTATGAAGTAACAACAATGTATTTGAAATTGGGACTGGTGAACGGCAACGTCAATTCTAAGTTGTATTCCCTCATTGGACGAATATGGTGTATGACAGGAAGTTGTGGCTTAGACTTCTTTTTCTATTACAGTGAAACACAAAGTGACGTTTTGGGAAGTTACTTCTGTTAACTTACAAAGAAATAGGACACACAAGTTTTTTTTTTACCGTAAATAATACGAGTACAACAGTGTTTGTGCGGTGTGTGTCTGAGTGAGTAATTCTGAGTGACTACTGTATTTTGTGAACATCATATGACTACCGCTCTACATCAAATCAAGACTTCATGACAATTATTGGCGACTAATTGCGTGTGTGTGTGTGTGTGTGTGCGCATCTCTCTCGGTGTCCATACCTTTATCATGGTGGTGCCACCCTCCAGTGTAGTAGTCATTGAGGACCTGTGGTGAGGTCCACGTCTCTAACAGATAGTCCACCTGGTGCTGTTTCCTCCATGTTAAGGACTGACACAGGATCTCCCTGGCCTTCTCCATGTTAAAGTCCCTGGCCCGCAGGAAACGAAGGATGTGCTCGTCCTTAGGGATCTGGAAAGGTGGCGAGGAGGGAGAGGAGGGAGTGAGGGTGAGGGTCTCCAAGGGGGGAGGGGTTCAGAGGGGGCAGGGTAAGAGCGTGCGCGTGTGAGCATGTTACGCATGCCTCCATGTTTGTCTCAAGTAGCAGAGTATGATTTTAAAGATAGAATATGTTTTAGTATGTGTGTGTTGAAAGCTGCGAGGGTGTGTGTGTGTGTGTCTCACCTTGCCCTTATGGCTCTCCTGCAGCCACTGTCGTAGTCTGATCAGACAGCTCTCCTGCAGAGGCGTCAGGTCTCCCAAGTAGCGCTTGATGTAGTCTGCATCCAACTTGTCTACAACACACGCACACAATTTAGGGAATTCTCAAGTCAGTCAATTCAATCTCATTCAAAATCAAAATCACACAGCTAAACGCCACTTAAAAATAGTGTTTCCCATTTTCCTAATGTATTGAAACTTTTGAACAGTGTCTAAATCATTCATTAGTACTAACCATCAGGCGTGCCCAGCTGGTTCTCCATCTGGTTGTCAGGTTGGCTAGTGGCATCGTTGCTGGTGGCATCACTTTGGGTGGCATCATTATTGATGGCAGTGGCAATCTCATGGTCATTGGCATCAGTGGACACGGGGATTGAGACGGCGGGCGTGACAGGCAGCTCCAGCTGGAGGAGCGTCGGGGTGGCACAGACAGGTTTGGTGGTGACGGAGGAAGAGGAGGAGAAGGGAGCATCCAGGGAGGGAGTCCAGCGGGGCACGTGGCTTATCCCCTCTTCCTCTAGCTGGTTTAGGTAGAACTCTATGATCTCCTTACCCTGAAGACGAGGGAGGGGGAGGAGGGAGGAGGTGGGAGTACGGGGGAGGAGAGAAAGAACGACAGAGTGAGAACAAGAAGACAGAGTTAGAGTTATTAATATGGAAGGAGGCTAAATAGGGACTAGGAGCTTACCTTTGTTTACATTGGCTCGGCAAATTGGCTTACATTACATAATAAGAGCCACTTAGCACTAGAACTTACCACTCAATGTTTGACCTCTGGTGAATTCTCTAAATATGATACATCTGGGTTGTATTCATTAGGGCGCAACGTAGCAACGGTAAACGAAAAGCAACATTTCTTTTTGGACAAGGTTCAGGTAGTCCTGCCACCTTTCAGTCTGTTTCTTACTGTTAGTGTCTAATGAATATGACCCTGATCAGATCTGGCTCTCTCTCATACACACACACACACACACACACACACACACCTTCTTGATACTGCTGGCGTACTGCTTCATGGCCATCTTCTCCACCGTGCTCTCGAAGCCAAAGAACGATTTGATGTCCAGGCTGGCCGACTGCTCGAAACACGTCCAGTCGTCATTCTCAGGGTGGGCCTGCGCACACACAAAAGAGAATATACACGTGTTACCGTGGCAACCACACACGCCAATATGACTGCTGACGCACACTACAAGCTACACATCCTCAGCTATGTGTGGGAGTGCGTACCGATGACACTGTCCACTGGCATTATACCAATACTGACAGGTTGTGTCGTTATATGCCAACAAATATTGATAGGAGGAGGGAATTTTGTGACGGTATCAAGCACAGACAGCACATTCACACACATCCCGAGATTGTATCAAAATATATTTTGTTGAATGTCAGTGAGTGGAGTGTGTTAGATAGGACTGGGAGTGAGAGTGTTGAATGTCAGACACCGCTAGGCAAACCGAGGCAAGTCATACAGTGATCCCTCTGTGACACGTGACTTCTGAAAGTGTAGCTCTTCGACTAGCTCTGGCGTTGGATACCTGTTATCTCTGGCTACCAAAATATGTCAGCTTTAGCCGTCTAATTGAGCTACCTAGCCTTGTTAGCATCCGCTAGCTAACTGTAACTTTTCTTCATAAGGAAAGCTGCATAACGGACCTAAAATAGGCCCGCTAGCCTCGTTAGACGCTAATGCAATGTGCTTGACCTCTAACTCAGAGCGCATTCATTCACCGCGGGAGCCTGGTGAGAGTAGCACTGAGGTCAGAGTAGGGAGTGCCGCAACACACTGCAGTAGGCCTGGGAGGTGTGAAAGAACTGACTCCAGAACAGTGCGTGAGTGTGTTGAGGCGGAGTGCTGCAGGGAACAATGGGAGGTCTGAATTATTCAGTGGGAAGGAAGCAGCATATGAGAGGCTGGTTGGAACACAGCTTTCTCTGCATTGTGACTGCATTGGAGGGAAGGGCTTTCAGACAAGTGTGCCGTCTACAACTTGCTTTTACAGGGCTGTGTGCGTGTCAGTGTCGTGTGAAGTGATATAAAACTCAGACTGAAGTGGCGTGTGTGTAGCTCCATATTTTATTTTATTTTTTTAATCTTTATTTTAACAGGGAAAACAGACTGAGACCTGGATCTCTTTTACGGCTGTGCCCTGTGTAAACATGTTGACATATACAGTTTTAGGCATACAGACAAGAACATTTCAAACATACAAAACAAAGACACAATTCAACAGAAACAATCACAGATAACATCATATTGATCCTCCATAACATTTTTAAAATGGGCAAAATCAGGAGCTGGTTGGAACACCGCTTGATTCCGTCCATTTGAAGAGACATTGTGAATGCACAGGTGTGCTGCCGACAGCTGGCTTCAAAGTGGTTTAACAGGGCTTTGTGTGTGTGTGATTGAGTGCGAGTGTGTGTGCATAAGTTTGACACAATAAAGCCAAGGCTTGAATGTGTGTTAGCGAATAGACAGGTAGCTTATGTGTGTGTGTGTGTGTGTGTGTAACACACCGAGTAGCTGCAGAGTTCGTGGATGATGACTCTGTTGGAGAAGGTCTCGTTGTGGGACTCGATGTGGAGCGTCCTCTCTCTCTTGTTCAGAGTGTTCTCCTGGCTGAAGTACACATAGTCCACCCCCGCAATCTGCACACAAAGGACACTCATGAAACCAGTTGCAGCAAAACTAAAATGGTCAAAAAGGAAAAACGGACACACTGATTACAAAATGGCCAATGCCTGATTTGTGTGTTACCTAAGGTCTTTTGATTTGTTTTTATTTGTCATGTCAGCGTCGCTTAGAATACAAGCTACGGATGTTTCAAATGCAACTTTATTTAAACTGTCCCCTGAAAATCTCACTTAAAATGTATATTCTGTTAACTCGTATACAAATAATGTTGCTGACTCGGTCTCTACTCGTATTTGTGGCCAAAGCATAAATTGGAGAAAAACACCTCAAACTTGTATCTCAAACAGACCGTTAAAAAAAGAAATGCTGGCTATTTCCTCATAGAAAATATCATCTTCAATATTGTTAATGACCGGTATACAGCAACACCACTCTTTGGTTGGGGTAAGCCAACACCATTCCAACACAGAAAAGCTACTTTTTAAACATACTTAATTAACATTTTTGGAAGGAAAACTATTTCACTCATATTTGAAGTAATTATAGGTCATATTTCACAGAAGTCTGGAAACATTGAGCGGAAACTTTAAACAATACTCAAACACTCATATGGCTTCTGCTTGGCCTTTGGGGTCTAGGCTGTGTTCCTGTAAAGCCCTTTGACAAACCCTGACGTGCAAAAAGGGCTTTATAAATACATTGGATTGGTTGATTGACTTCAAGTACAAGACTCACATTGACTGACAATTTTTAAAAATAATTACATTTGATTGATTGACTGACAAGACGCAAGAGAGAAGTTGGCGACAAGTTAGCCGTACCCGTTTGAGGAGACGAGGGGCGTCCACGTCCAGTTTGCAGCGGCGCTGGACCTGGTGTATGGATCCGTCCTCGCTCTCAGTTTCCTCCAACACCTCGCTATCCACAAACATGGGAATCAGGTGACACGTGGGGAATCGCCTCTCGTAGGCCTGCGAGAGAGATGGAAAGAGAAAAGGTTATTAGTGTGGGACTCCTTCGTTTTAACGCAAACTCCACCTTCCATGTTAATAAACTTGATTGAATTGAGAGAGCGTGAGATGCATCAGACAAGATAGTCTAGCCATTGTATATCCAACAATGACATTTAAATTGTTGGATATTCCAGTTCCCAAAATCTATTTTATCAGCTGTTTTCATATCTCAAAAAAAGTGAGTAAGAGAGAAAGAGATAAAGGTGGGCCTGAGAGGTTAGGATAGGGAAGATAGACAGCGAGAGACAAAACACCCTTCAGATCTATTCAACTCCCTGACCCGCACATCCCCTCACTATGGTTCTATCGTTGACTCGTATCCAATCGTCTCAGCAGCTGGCACACATGCCAACATTACACAATGCATCGTTTCATTATCTAGGATGCAAAATAATAGGCCTTAGTAATAATAGGCCCATTAATGGCACTCCGGGCACAATATATCAGTAGAATTCTGCTCATAAAACACATACCACCTAGGTCGCGACCAAAATGGCACCCTATGGGCCCTGGTCAAAAGTAGTGCACGATGTAGGGAATAGGGTATCATTTCAGACACAGCCCTCGATTTATTGTGCTGCTGAAGGCAGCTGTTACACAACGTAAGGTCCTTGGCACACAATGGGCCTGCATTGCTTTCATAATGTTTGATTACTGATCCTGGACCTGATTGGCAGGGTTACGTAAGCAGCCAGGGGACATGAGAGTTTGGAGAGGTGTGGGAGACAAGGTGATGCTCCAGCCCACCTAAGTGACACTGCACTCAGTACAGTTAAGAGACTTGTACATGATGACAGTGTCTTTGCTAATTCTAGGCCAAGTCTGTGCCCTGTGTTGTAATGAAGGAACTCATTTTGTCTACTTCTTCCTGGCTGCTCTAGATACCATTATTTATTTAATTTTGTGCTGAATGGGCAGATTCTTATCCTGGCCCAGCTGGAGTATGCAGTCTCGAGAGAGCGAGAGAAGAGAGCAAGAAAAAGGAGGGAAGTTGCATTGGGGCAATGAGAGGCCACCACCGGGCACAAATCCACCACTTAGTCCCAGATGGCTCAGACCGAAAACATACATGTAAAAGAACTCACCAAAAGCTAAAAGTAAGAGAGCGAGCGAGAAAGAACAAGCTTCTTTTTTTTAAACTCAATGTTGGCAGTGTTCACAGCTCGATCATCAGTTATACTGGAGCAAGATGTTCCTGTCCTCTGAAAAGGCTTTGGGTTCAGCTCAGGTCCTCTAAAACCAGTGTTTTGCAATCCTTTTCATACCAGGGACTCGCAAGCTATGGCTTTTTCCTTTTTGGGGCCACGGACTGGAGGTTGAGAAACACCCCTGTAGCCTAGACAACTACCTCATCCCCATACTGTATTTATTTATCTTGCTCCTTTGCACCCCAGTATCTCTACTTGCACATTTATCTTCTGCACATCTACCGGTGTCCTGGGTGAATTTAAGTATGCTCTTTCTCGCTCTCTCTGAGGACCTGAGCCCTAGGACCATGCCTCAGGACTACCTGGCATGATGACTCCTTGCTGTCCCCAGTCCACCTGGCTGTGCTGCTGCTCCAGTTTCAACTGTTCTGCCTCACGTGCTACCTGTCCCAGACCTACTGTTTTCAATTCTCTAGAGACAGCAGGAGCGGTAGAGATACTCTCAATGATCGGCTATGAAAAGCCAACTGACATTTACTCTTGAGGTGCTGACTTGTTGCACCCTCGACAACTACTGTGATTATTATTATTTGACCATGCTGATCATTTATGAACATTTGAACATCTTGGCCATGTTCTGTTATAATCTCCACCCGTCACAGCTAGAAGAGGACTGGCCACCCCTCATAGCCTGGTTCCTCTCTAGGTTTCTTCCTAGGTTTTGGCCTTTCTAGGGAGTTTTTCTTAGCCACCGTGCTTCTACACCGGCATTGCTTGCCGTTTGGGGGTTTAAGGCTGGGTTTCTGTACAGCACTTTGAGATATCAGCTGATGTAAGAAGGGCTATATAAATACATTTGATTTGATGATTTACCATTCCAGTGTTTAATTGCTATATTGTAATTACTTCGCCACCATGGCCTATTTATTGCCTTAACTCTTATGTTACCTCCTTTGCACTCACTGTATATAGACTTAGTTTTATTTTTTTCTACTGTATTATTGACTGTATGTTTTGTTTATTCCATGTGTAACTCTGTGTTGTTGTATGTGTCGAACTGCTATGCTTTATCTTGGCCAGGTCGCAGTTGCAAATGAGAACTTGTTCTCAACGAGCCTACTTGGTTAAATAAAAGTGAAGAAAAAAAAAGGGGGAAAAAGGGCCTTGTCATATAACTGTAATAAGGGCTAGAGCTTACCCTGCTAAAATGGGACCGGTATTCAGGCCTCGGTGAGAGTCGACGAGCAAACCAGGCTAAGTAGGGGCTTTGGAAATTGGCAATAGCTGCACCCCCCATTCTTTGTAGCTCCAGTCAGCATTGTACCAGACTGCCTAATAACATTGCCAGGGCTGTTGGCTCTGTCCCAAATGGCAACATATTCCCTAAAGTGCTAAAGTAGTGCACTATATAGGCAATAGGGTGCCATTTGGGTCGCAACCATTGAGCTGTGTCCACTATCATCATGTTGAGTTCGGTTTTTCTCTCTGGTCTAGAACAGAGGCTCTCGGAGGAGTACAGTCAGCACTATGGCAGGAGTAAACACGGTGTTTGGTGTTCGCCCATCAAAACAGGCTACTGCATCAACAAATGATCTCAACGGCGCTAAACATCACATAAAGGGGTAGGCCAAATACAAACAATTCTTCACACCCAACAACATACCTCAACACAAAACAGACTGGTATGTATGTATGTATGTATGTATGTATGTATGTATGTATGTATGTATGTATGTATGTATGTATGTATGTATGTATGTATGTATGCATGCATGTATGCATGCATGTATGCATGCATGTATAAATAAAATAAACACTCAACGTCCAACATGTTCAATCCCAATAACAATTTACACCCCAGACTGCATAAACAAAGCAAATATTTCTGGGCAAATACATATGAATTCAATCACTTTTGGCAGCACCCTTTTTGATTTGAATGAAACACTCCATAAATATTTGCCCATTGTAGAAGTGGTCAGAAAGTGACTTGTTGGACCTGAACGCCAAAACATTCATGAGATAAAGGTGATCAAAGTTGACCCATTTTGCATACCCCATCCGGGTCTTCATCACTGGATAATATAAACAGTTGAGTGATATAATTTCAAAGCTTACAAAACAGGGTTGTAAAACAATTTTAGAATTTCTGGAGAATTGTAAAAAAAATAAAAATATCTAAATTTTTAATTTTTAACCTTTAAGGTCAATTACACATTCGCATAGCTTCGACCCTATTTTGCGTCAGGTCGTGTTGAGACAACATGCTCTTGAATACAGCGTGGGTGTCATGTTTTGGCTAACAAATGTACTAAAATGGGAATAACAGACATTTCTACTTTCAAATGGTAAGACAAAGACGGATGGAGGTCCACACATCAGAGAATGGGAATATCTGTTGTTTTAAATTATACTGTCAATCCTCCATAGGAAACATATTGAAATCAAAAAAATATAATAGACATGACCATTTAAGTTGACATTCGACGGTGGGTGGAATGATGGGCATCTTTGCGGTAGTAAAAAAAGAAGGTAAATTGCAGTTGTCTGAAGGGATAGGTCCATTCTATGGATTTAAATTACACCTGCCCCTGGATTCAAGAGCATGTTTTGGCTCAACCGATGGCAGGCACAACACAAAAACCTCAGATGATATGAAAAATGGTCTAAACTACAAAATATGCAACATTTGAGATGAAACAAATTGGAGTTTAAAAAGGTTTAACATTTTTGAATTTATGAATTTTTTTCTCTCCATGAAATAATAAAATAGTTTGACAACACCGTAAGCTTTTAAATGATGAACTCAACAGTTTCTCTTTCCAGTGATGAAGACATGGATGTTTCATGGTATGGTAAAGTATGGAAATTTAGTCAAGTTTGAGAACCTTCATTTCTGAATGTTTTGGCATTAAGGTCCAAAAATGCATTTTATGACCACTTATTCCATGGGCAAACACGTATGGCAAGTTTTGTTTTAATTAAAAAAGGTACGCAGTCAAAAAGTGATTGAATTCAAAATGGATTTACCCTTATGTCAAACATGATGTTTCATACCAAAAACACCACACTAGGCTATATACACAGGTAACTGCCAAAATAATAAAGGAAACCCCAACATAAAGTGTCTTAATAGGGCATTGGGCCACCACGAGTCAGAACAGCTTCAATGCACCTTGGCATAGATTCTACAAGTGTCTGGAACTCTGTTGGAGGGATTTGACACCATTCTTCCACGAGAAATTCCATAATTGTGTTTTGTTGATGGTGGTGGAAAAACGCTGTCTCAGGCGCCGCTCCAAAAACTCCCATACGTGTTCAACTGGGTTGAGTTCTGGTGACTGAGAGGGCCATGGCATACGGTTAACATCGTTTTCATGCTCATCAAACGCTGTGGATGGGGGCATTGTCATCCTATGGGGGCATAGGATGGTAGCCAAAATAATGGCCTTCCCAGCATTTTAATACATGGCCCTAAGCATGACGGGATGTTAATGGCTTAATTAACTTAGGAACCACACCTGTGTGGAACCAACTACTTTTAATATAGGCCTACTCTGTATCCCTCATTTAATCAAGTGTTTGATTTATTTGGAGGTTAGATGTACTTAAAGAGTCAACATACACCCAATGCTAAACAAAGGTCACACGACAAGGGAAAACAAACCCCACAATGAATAGGAAAGCAAAACAGGAAATGTAAAGGCCATGATAGTGACTATTTTTAACAGAGAAACACAACACCATTCAGGCCAGTACTCAGTGTTCTGAGTGAGGGGGGAAGAGCTGACTCCAGATCAGTGAGGGGAAAACAATGATGGTAACTAGAAATCACATAACCCGCCAAGTGCCTTCTAAACATGGTGCAGTGTGTAATATGTAGCGGTTGTTAGCGGTAGCACAAAGACAATGTACTAGCTTGTTGAGGGTGTCACTTGATGCTCGAGATGCCCTTGAGATACACGTCAAATGGATCCAGGATGCCTCTTCCAAACAGGAAATGACCTACTTATTACATATTTTCAAACTCCATATCAAAGGCCTGAGTCACATCACTGAAACTCAAATACCACATTTTTAAGCATGACTCATTGCTCGGTCACAGCTGAGCACATGCTCAAACATCAGAAACTCACAAGGGAGACTGGGTCAATATTTAGGCCTTAGGCAGTCTAATATTGACACAAAGCATCATGGTCCTCTTAAAAAGTCAATTCAAGATAAGGGTGTCGGTAAAAGTCATGGAAGAAGTGTCACGCTCGGTGTTGACAGGTGACAAGAGGAAGACGAGGACATGGTCTCCTTTCTCGTTTCATTCCCATCAGTAACGCTGATCGGTGAAACGGCAGGATGGTTTCCCAACACGCTGCTTTAACTTATCATATCAGAGGTTGCGTATTGTGACGGAAAAGGAAGGAAGAGGGAAACATTTAAGAATATTCAAAAGATGAACGGTAAATTGGGACAAAGGCCTAGTCAGTCACGCGAGCCACCGCCCCATTGTCACATGATTCTAAAAGTGCTACAGTCAGTCAAATGCAGCTGCTGATCCAACTGATGGAGCTCCACCACAGCACGGCAAATATTGATTTGATTGCCTCCAGCTCAACTCTTCCCCGGAGCGGATTAGGCTAGCTATCAAACAAAACAGAAAGAGAAAACATTTTTCTAAAATTGGCTATATGAGGTTTGCAAATAAGCACGAAAGCATGTGTGTGTGTTTATCTGTATGTGTGTGTCAGCTCAGGTCTCCATAGCTACAGGATACAGTAAAGGATAGGCAGGCCAAGTGTGAGTAGCATTCCCAGGAATTTAGCTGGGATGTTTATAGGATCACTTTCCAGACATGCATGGGGTAATGTCAAAACAATACCTAATCCTTTCCAGGAAATAGAAAACAGGCCTTCTTCCTTAAGGAAAGGATAGTAAGACTCTGGGCATGGAAGACTGGAAGAGGAACTATTTCTTAGTGTTTTCAGGAAGGGGAACAGAGGACACTTTGGAATGGAAAGCAAGGAAGTGAAAACAGTGGGAATAAATGAGTTGGGTGGAAAAGGAACCGAAGGATATTATCACGACTATTTCCAGACTAGAGGGGACTAGATGGTGTGTGAGAGTGGCTTTGAAAGAGACTGGTCTTTAGAAAGGGAAGGACACTGGCCAAGGTCAGGCTGCTGGAGCTGACGTGTGGGCGGGTGACTGCCTCAGTGTTGCTGACGACATTCGTCAGTAGCAGTAATAATGTTTGAGTGTGTGTGTGTGTGTGTGAATGTGTTTGTGTTGGGAAGGGAAATTGACGTGCCCTGCGATGGTCAATGACCACTGGACCGCAGTGTGTTTATGAGACCCGTTCTGCTATGTATGCCTACTGTATGTGTGAAAGAGGTTGGGTAGGGTAGAGACTCATGTAGCTTGGGGCGGAGCAGCCGGTCTGCACGGCACACACATCATCCTCACATCACAACAATTACATCAGCTCTAATTAAGCTAAGGTTTGCTCTGGGATCAGCTCTTCACCCTACCTGGCAATCAGCAGAGATCTAGCCGACACTGAGAACTGACGCTAGATCAGATGACAGGATCTGATTAAGAGCTTTAAAATGGACAATGCAGACAGGCCCAACGACAATCTGAGATCACAGATACCTAGTCCTACACTCTCCCTAACACACACACACACACACACACACACACACACGGAATATTGATGTAATTGCACAGTGCTGACGTAGCCTAATGGTTAAATCAATAGTAATGGGGGGGCCCATGGCTTATATCAAAACACTGTTTGTAGTGACAACACTACAGTGCTGGGGTTTCACAAAGCAACTTTCACATAGTTGCAAGGGACATCATCTCAAACACAACTGAAATTGCCTGGGACTCCAGTGGACTTCCTAGATGGGTGTGAGTGTCGTCTCGTCTCCGGACTGTATCAGCATTGTTGTGTAAGAACAACAGAGCCAAGAGCCAACAGGACGTCAGTCCCTATATTTATAACAGCCGTTTAACGGCGACAAGGAGGACATTTTGGTGAGGGGCCGCTTTTGAGATGAAAACATTTGATGAGGGCTTGGTTGCCACGCAACATCAAAACAAAAGCAAAAAAACAAGGCATTTAGATGTTTGTGATATGGCCGGAATGTTCTTTCTGGTTTTTATGGTTGACAAAACAATTATCTTGTTCGAAAAGACAGACGTTTACCTTAGAATGAAGCTATTTGTACAAAAGAGATTGAGGTATTTGGAGTGTTAGGTTACATACGAAGCTCTTTGGTTCAACATAGACCTACACAAGTCTTCAGATGACATTTCATAGTAATATTTGAAATGAGCACAATCCCCTTTTTTACATTCCCTATATACATTATTCCATTTATCTTCTCTTTTTCCAGCACAAAGTGGATTTAATTCAGGGCAGGGCCCACACACACATTGTAAACAGAGCAACAAAAGGAGCATTATTGTGATTGCTTGCAGCACCATTCTGGAAAGTAGTGTACTGCCAATACCAGGCCTGGATGCCAGGGGAATGCAGTGTTGCTGACTATGATGGCAGTGATCAATGGGCGCTTTGAGTGTGTCTGAAATGGTACCCTATTCCCTATATAGTGCACTACTTTTGACCAGGGCCCCTATTGAACATGGCCCAGGGTTCCATGGTGGTTCAATATGTTCTTAAGCAGGACTGTAGGGTGAAGGAATGTGTCAGAGTGCCACATGCGGGCTGTAGCCAGGTGAACGGTACAGGGTTGCTTGGACGTGGTGGCTATTGATTAGACTGACTGGGTCGTGTCTACTGACCTAGCTGGCAGAGGATGGTGTGTGTGTGTGACGTGCGTTGGTCAAATAACCACTTGACCCCAGAGTATATGTGACGCCTGTGGCTGGGTCCTCTGCAGTGGCTGGGTCCTGTGCTGATGCTATGTAGTCCAAATGACAATATTTTGGGCACCTCTCCCACTGGCATTTAGGCTGAAATATGAAGCATAATTCCACATCTATTCAAGAGAGATGAAGAGATCACACACACACACACACACACACACACACACACCTGCTTACACAACTTGATTACAACAAGACTGCATCCATCCTAAAAGGGTCAGGGCAGGCTTTCAGGTGTGCTGCACTCTGCACCAAATGTCATGTGGGGGGAAAAAATTCCTCATGGTTTCTATTTTCAGAGTTTAGCCAAAAAAGCAGGTCACAGTGGAGTGAGAGAGAGAGAGAGAGAGAGAGAGAGACAGCTGTGTTCCAGACTGTTCTGAACAGTCAAAATGCAAAGAAAATAGTGGTTTTGTGCAAGTCCAGACTTGGGAAGTTCGACAAAAATAGGTATTAAAAAAAAACCAAAAAACCCACTTGTCTTAATACTCCTGAGTGACTGCCTTTCCTTGTCTCCTTTCCTCAGTGAGTACTGAAAAGGGCTGGATAGATTTCATAAATGTTCAACCTTCACATCCTTGAGGATTAGGGGGTCAATGAAAGGAGATGAGGAAAGAAGCCATTACAAGCTACTGAGTAGAGGTCGACCGATTATGATTTTTCAACGCCGATACCGATTATTGAAGGGCCAAAAAAAGCCACTGCCGATTACGTCGGCCGATTTTTTTTACTGTTTTTTGTAATAATGACAATTACAACAATACTGAATGAACACTTATTTTAACTTAATATAATACATAGATAAAATCAATTTAGCCTCAAATAAATAATGAAACATGTTCAATTTGGTTTAAATAATGCAAAAACAAAGTGTTGGAGAAGAAAGTAAAAGTGCAATATGTGCCATGTAAAAAAGCTAACGTTTAAGTTCCTTGCTCAGAACATATGAAAGCTGGTGGTTCCTTTTAACATGAGTCTTCAATATTCCCAGGTAAGAAGTTTTAGGTTGTAGTTATTATAGGAATTATAGGACTATTTCTCTCTATACGATTTGTATTTCATATACCTTTGACTATTGGATGTTCTTATAGGTACTTTAGTATTGCCAGTGTAACAGTATAGCTTCCGTCCCTCTCCTCGCTCCTACCTGGGCTCGAACCAGGAAAACATCGACAACAGCCACCCTCAAAGCAGCGTTACCCATGCAGAGCAAGGGGAACAACTACTCCAAGTCTCAGAGCGAGTGACGTTTGAAACGCTATTAGCGCGCACCCCGCTAACTAGCTAGCCATTTCACATCGGTTACACCAGCCTAATCTTGGGAGTTGATAGGCTTGAAGTCATAAACAGAGCAATGTTTGAAGCACAGTGAAGAGCTGCTGCCAAAACGCACGAAAGTGCTGTTTGAATGAATGCTTACGAGCCTGCTGCTGCCTACCACCGCTCAGTCAGACTGCTCTATCAAATCATAGACTTATTTATAATATAATAAACACAGAAATAGAGCCTTAGGTCATTAATATGGTCGAAACCGGAAACTATCATTTCGAAAACAAAAAGTTTTTCCTTTCAGTGAAATACGGAACCGTTCCGTATTTAATCTAACGGGTGGCATCCCTAAGTCTAAATATTCCTGTTACATTGCACAACCTTCAATGTTATGTCATAATTACGTAAAATTCTGGCAAACTAGTTCGCAACGAGCCAGGCGGCCCAAACTGTTGCATATACCCTGACACGGCATGCAATAAACACAAGAGAAGTGACAATTTCACCTGGTTAATATTGCCTGCTAACCTGGATTTCCTTTAGCTAAATATGCAGGTTTAAAAATATATACTTCTGTGTATTGATTTTAAGAAAGGCATTTATGGTTAGGTACAGTCGTGCCTAACGACTGTGCATTTTTCGCAAATGCGCTTTTGTTAAATCATCCCCCGTTTGGCGAAGTCGGCTGTCTTTGTTAGGAAGAAAGTCTTCACAGTTCGCAACGAGCCAGGCGGCCCAAACTGCTGCATATACCCTGACTCTGTTGCAAGAGAAGTGACATTTTCCCTAGTTAAAAGAAATTCATGTTAGCAGGCAATATTAACTAAATATGCAGGTTTAAAAATATATACTTGTGTATTGATTTTAAGAAATACATTGATGTTTATGGTTAGGTACACGTTGGAGCAACGTGTACCTATGTGATTATATGCGACGCAGGACAGGCTAGATAAACTAGTAACATCAATCATGTGTAGTTAACAAGTGATTATGATTGATTGATTGTTTTTTTATAAGATAAGTTTAATGCTAGCTAGCAACTTACCTTGGCTTCTTACTGCATTCGCGTAACAGGCAGGCTCCTCGTGGAGTGCAATGTAAAGCAGGTGGTTAGAGCGTTGGACTAGTTAACCGTAAGGTTGCAAGATTGAATCCCCGAGCTGACAAGGTAAAAATCTGTCGTTCTGCCCCTGAACAAGGCAGTTAACCCACTGTTCCTAGGCCGTCATTGAAAATAAGAATGTGTTCTTAGCTGACTTGCCTAGTTAAATAAAAGGCGTAATAAATAAATAAATACATTTTAAAAAACAAATCGTCCAAAAATACCGATTTCCGATTGTTATGAAAACTTCAAATCGGCCGTAATTAATCGTCCATTCCGATTAATCGGTCGACCTCTACTACTGAGACACAGCCTAGGGGCTTTAAGGATCCCTTTGAGTATTCCTAGTATATTTCTATGGTTTGTCCTTTCTGTAGGCAGTGTAGAATAGCCCAAATTCCCTTTAAATGGCAAACTCCTGCCAGGTGAGAACTGCAAAACCTGGACCTGTACAAATCAGCTGGGCTAGACAATCTGGACCCTCTCTTTCTAAAATTATCCGCCGCCATTGTTGCAACCCCTATTACCAGTCTGTTCAACCTCTCATTTCATCCGAGATCCCTAAAGATTGGAAAGCTGCCGCGGTCATCCCCCTCTTCAAAGGGGGAGACACTCTCGACCCAAACTGTTACAGACCTATATCCATCATGCCCTGCCTTTCTAAAGTCTTTGAAAGCCAAGTTAATAAACAGATCACTGACCATCTCAAATCCCACCGTACCTTCTCCGCAATCCGGTTTCCGAGCCAGTCCGAGCCACCCACCCGTAGCACGCGCTCCAGCAGGTATATCTCACTGGTCACCCCCAAAGCCAACACCTCCTTTGGCCGCCATTCGTTCCAGTTCTCTGCTGCCAGTGACCGGAACGAATTGCAAAAATCGCTGAAGCTGGAGACTTACATCTCCCTCACTAACTTTAAACATCAGCTATCTGAGCAGCTAAACGATCACTGCAGCTGTACATAGTCCATCTGTAAATAGCCCACCCAATCTACCTACCTCATCCCAATATTGTTTTTATTTACTTTGCTGCTCTTTTGCACACCAGTATCACTACTTACACGCCATCATCTGCTCATCTATCACTCCAGTGTTAACTTCTTTGGGATAGGGGGCGGTGTTTTGACGTCCGGATGAAAAGCGTGCCCAAAGTAAACTGCCTGCTACTCAGGCCCAGAAGCTAGGATATGCAAAAATGGTAGATGGTAGATTTGGATAGAAAACACTCTAAAGTTTCTAAAATTGTTAAAATTATGTCTGTGAGTATAACAGGACTTATTTGGCAGGAGAAATCCAGAGGACAATCCATCCAGGATTTTTTGTTGTTGTTGAGTAACTGTGTTCTCTATTGGTTTTCTATGGGGAACTAGATTTATGAGGCGCTTGGATGCAGTTCCTATGGCTTCCACTAGATGTCAACAGTCTTTAGAAATTGGTTGATGTTTTTCCTTTGAGAAATGAAGAAGTACGGCTATTCAGAATGAGAGTCAAACCAAGTGTACTTTTTTGTTTGGTGCGAGCGACCTGTAGCTCGCTCCACTTGATTTTATCCGCTATTGAACACAGTATATTCCGTCTTAAATTTTATCGATTTACGTTTTTTTTTAATCGATTTACGTTTTAGGATCGCTAAGGATGGATTAGGAAAGTTGTTTGAAATCTTTGGACAAAGTTTACAGGTAACTTATTAGATAATTTGTAGTCATGTTGGGCGAGTTGGAACCGGTGTTTTTCTGAATCAAACGCACCAAATAAATTGACATTTTGGGGATATAAAAAAGGAGTTTATCGAACAAAAAGGACCATATGTGATGTTTCTGGGACATATTGGAGTGCCAACAGAAGAAGATCTTCAAAAGGTAAGGCATGCCACCTGCCTGGTTGAAAATGATTGTTATGCATTTGTGTGCTGGGCGCTGTCCTCAGATAATCGCATGGTTTGCTTTCGCCGTAAAGCCTTTTTGAAATCTGACACCGCGGCTGGATTAACAAGAAATTACGCTTTATTTTGACATATTGCACGTGTATTTTCAAGATTGTTAAATATTTACAATTCTGTAGTTTGAATTTGGCGCCCTGCACTTTCACTGGATGTTGGTCAGGTGGGACGGTAGGATCCTAGAGAAGTTAATCTGCTAAATTGTAATTATTTTGCTACTATGGCCTATTTATTGCCTTACCTACTCATGCCATTTGCACACATATACATATAGTCTTTATTATTATTTTTTTTTTTCCCTATTGTGTTATTGACTGTACGCTTGTTTATTCCATGTGTAACTCTGTGTTGTTGTTTCTGTCGCACTGCTTTGCTTTATCTTGGCCAGGTCGCAGTTGTAAATGAGAACTTGTTCTCAACTGGCTTACCTGGTTAAATAAAAAAATTTAAAAAAAGGTGTCATAGCCTCCATTTAAACAAGTCTTTTCACTGCTCATCAAAACCGGTTTCCTTATCCTGCCCAGTCCCTCACCTCTCCTGTTTAATAGGATAATAGCTATTGACTGAGTGTTGAACGGGGAATAGTTCATGTGGCCTGGAGTAGGTGGAACCGCGCCGTTGGGAGTCCTTGGGTAACACACAGGCCTGTCACTCCTGCTCAATACAGAGCATAGGCTAACAGGTTATACAGCTTTAAAGTGGGGCATATCAGGATGCAATGGCTTCCCTGTTACATGTTATACACAGAGTACAAATCATTAGGAACACCAACATCCACTTCACATCAGTGTAGATGAAGGGGAGGAGACATGGAAAATAAAGATTTTTAAGCCTAAAACAATTAAGATATGGATTGTGTATGCGACATTGTGAGAGTGAATGAGTAAGACAAAAGATTGAAGTGCCTTTGAACGGGGTATGGTAGTAGTTGCCAGGCGCACAGGTTTGAGTGTGTCAAGAACTGCAACGCTGCTGGGTTTTTCACGCTCAACAGTTTCCTGTGTGCATCAAGAATGGTCCACCACCCAAAGGACATCCAGCCAACTTGACACCACTGTGGGAAGCATTAGAGTCAACATGGGCCAGCATCCCTGTGGAACGCTTCGACACCTTGCCCTGCCGAACTGCGGCTGTTCTGAGGGCAAAAGGGAGTGCAACTCAATATTAGGAAGGTGTTCCTAATGTTTTGTACATTGTGTATGGGCTATTTTATTGTTCATATCCTGGTTGTTTCCACACGCAATCTCAACGCTAAGTAGCTACAGAGTTTAACTGCAGTATTCAGTTTGGTGCACAAGCATCATGACTGTACAGCACACTCAAAAAGATTGTGTTTCAGTGGGGAGGTGTGTAGGGGTGACAACTATTAGAACTATTTGAATAGCTACATAGCTAGCCTAAGCTCTGTATAGGGCAGCTACTTAGTACCCACCACCACCCACTCTACAGCTCTCATCAACACAGAGGGTATTGTCAGGGCAGAATTCTTGGTCTCTGCCAAGGACGATATAGTGGGCATGAACCCCCTTTCTGGGAATGCAGTCGGCATGAGATGGTGTGTGTGTGAGAGAGAGGACTGAGGAGAGCAGAGGAAGCCCATCTGTCAGCTGTCAAACACTCTTGCCATCAAAACAGGAAATGCTGAGCTAAAAGTACACACTCACCGTGCCACAGCCACACAGGCATTTAGAGAGGCCACTGCCAACGTGACATACACAAAGCTAATGTGTTGCCCTGTAATGCTACACATGGTTCTACCGCTGCAACATAAAGTAGTCCTTATATTTAACCAATCGAGTTAGGCTACTTGAAAAAGAGGTGTAAAATGTAGATCCAAGTACAGAACGAGGCGGTCACAGGGCAGAACGAGGCGGTCACAGGGCAGAACGAGGCGGTCACAGGGCAGAACGAGGCGGTCACAGGGCAGAACGAGGCGGTCACAGGGCAGAACGAGGCGGTCACAGGGCAGAACGAGGCGGTCACAGGGTAGAACGAGGCGGTCACAGGGCAGAACGAGGCGGTCACAGGGCAGAACGAGGCGGTCACAATTGAAACAGTTGTTTCATTGGCTACATTTGGTCTGCTCTCACAGCATTTCCTGATGTCGACTACTGCATTAAACATACCAGTCTGGTTGTTGGTATTAGGCTACATGGCATGTCATTGATTGGAAATTCCTGGAATGGGAAACTTGCATCGTCATCAACTAATATTTAAAAACGTCCATCTTCATTGACTTTTAAAAGTAGACTGTATCATATCCTCAGTGACTGTAAAGGGAACATTGGCATCTTGTATGAGCAGTGCTGCAGGTTCATTGATTGTATTGGGGAAATACTGTCGGTATCAAATCTTCATTGCCTGGCTATGGACACATTGACTAGTGCTGCACCATCATTGACTGTTACAAGAAACCTTTGCATTTACATTGAAGTTTATGAGAAATAAATGTCTTCCTACCGCCCTTGACTATATACAGTGCCTTCGGAAAGTATTCAGACCCCTTGACTTTTTCTACATTTTATGTTTTATTCTAAAACTGATTAAATCAAAAATGTCAAATCCTCAGCAATCTACACACAATACCCCATAATGACAAAGCAAAAACAGGTTAGGAATGTTTTTGTAAATGTATAAAAAAAAATACCGTATTTGCACAAGTATTCAGGCCATTTGCTATGAGACTTGAAATTGAGCTCAGGTGCATCCTGTTTCCATTGATCATCCTTGAAATGTTTCTACAACTTGGAGTTCACCTGTGGTAAATTCAATTGATTGGACATGATTTGGAAAGGCACACGTCTATATAAGGTCACACAGTTGAAAGTACATGTCAGGGCAAAAACAAAGCCATGAGATCGAAGGAATTGTCCGTAGAGCTCCGAGACAGGATTGTGTCGAAGCATAGATCTGGGAAAGGGTACCAAAAATGTCTGCAGCATTGAAGGTCCCCAAGAAAACAGTGGCCTTTGTCTTTCTTAAATGGAAGAAGTTTGGAACCACCAAGACTCTTCCTAGAGCTGGCCCGCCCGGCCAAACTGAGAAATCGGGGGAGAAGGACCTTGGTCAGGGAGGTGACCAAGAACCCGTTGGTCACTGACAGAGCTCCAGAGTTCCTCTGTGGAGATGGGAGAACCTTCAGAAGGACAACCATCTCTGCAGCACTCCACCCATCAGGCCTTTATGCTAGAGTGGCCAGACGGAAGCCACTCCTCAGTAAAAGGCACATGACAGCCCGCTTGGAGTTTGCCAAAAGGCACCTAAAGACTCTCAGACCAATCGGAAACAATCTTCTCTGGTCTGGTGAAACCAAGATTGAACTCTTTGGCCTGAATGCCAAGCGTCACATCTGGATGAAACCTGGCACCATCCCTACAGTGATGCATGGTGGTGGCAGCATCATGCTGTTGGGGTGTTTTTCAGCGGTAGGGACTCGGAGACTAGTCAGGATCGAGGAAAAGCTGAACGGAGCAAAGTACAGAAAGATCCTTGGTGAAAACCTCCTCCAGAGCACTCAGGACCTCAGGCTGGGGCAAAGGTTCACCTTCCAACAGGACAACGACCCTAAGCACACAGCCAAGACAGCGCAGGAGTGGCTTCGGGACAAGTCTCCTTGAGTGGCCCAGCCAGAGCATTGAACCCAATTGAGCGTCTCTGAAGATACCTGAAAATAGATGTTCAGCAACGCTCCCCATCCAACCTGACAGAGCTTGGGAGAATCTCCCCAAATACAGGTGTGCCAAGCTTGTAGCGACATACCCAAGAAGACTGGGGCGGCAGGTAGCCTAGTGGTTAGAGCTTTGGACTAGTAACCGAAAGGTTGCAAGATCGAATCCCCGAGCTGACAAGGTATATACATTTTTTTTTGGCAATCTATAACATCTTCCCATCCCCATTGACTAGTTACAGAAAACAATGTGGCACCTTCGCTGACAGCTATTGGAAACTGGTCCTCTTTTCATAATGTCTTCCCCTCCTCACTGGCTGTGGTGCATTGGTGCACCTCCATTGACTGTATTAGTGAATGGTGCAGAGGCTGCGTTGAGCGTGTCATCGCTTCCTGGAAATAAAGGCTGCTGTGTCAGGAGGCTATGGGCCGTGAAGCGTGGGACAACAAGGAAGACAGGGGGAGCAGGGCGCAGGTGATTTGTGGTGTACTGCGTCAGAGACAAATAACAGCACAGAAGGAGAGTGTGTGTTATTGTGTTTGTGTAAGTGAAGACGCAGCATGGGGGAGGGACTCACACTGTACATATAGCCTACATACTGGTATACAATACATATGTACACACACAAACATTACACTGTACGGGAATATGTAGGTCAATCATATTCCTATTAACGTCACACTGGCTCCCTACGTCTGTAGTGAGTCACATTGACTGCAGCTTGGCTCTACGTAGACTGCACCATGTTGGTGCAGAAGAATACGCCAACGGTCAATTGTGTGACGTGTGTGTGTGTGTGCTACTGCTGGTAGAGCGAGGCGTTAGAGTGGGGGAGGGCGGTCGTCGATTAGTCGTCGCAGCATCTCGACCTTGCAATGAGGAGTCCTGTGATAAGTGAAACAGATCAGGATAATTCTCACAGGCCCAGAGTCAGTTGGTAGAAACCAATACTCTTATTTATACAGGTTACTCGCACATAGCAGGCCAAGAGTCAGTCTTTCATCAATGCTGCCTCACAGAGCAGAGCGCTTCTCCAGGGGCTATAACCAGTCTCTGGCAGACGCGGAACTGTATCCGATGAAGTGAATTACACTCCGCAGGCGGATGCTGCTCGCTGACAGACTCATTCACAAAGTGTGTGGAGGAATAATTCTGAACCAAAATATTTTGGCATGACGCCAGCCACAGGGGAGAAGGCAACTCTCTGCATAATGCATAAACAACTCGCATCACAGAGAATGGAAATAATACTGTAGGCAATATGTAATGAGTTCCCATGTTTCCAAAACCTCAATTAAAAAGACCTCTAGCCTAACCCGAAAGAATGGAAAAATGTCTCCGTCTTGCATTAAATTCTCAATAGCTCACTAGGTTAACATAGGAATGAATCAGCTGTACTTAGCCTACTACTGTTTAAATCCTAATGACAAAAGCCTGAAAGGTGACTCGCTGGACAGGATGGATTGAGAGAGTGGACAATCCCCAGGCTTAGGGGCCTATAGGAGATGGTAAGGAGATTAGAAGAACAATACAGCTAGAGACGGAGATGAAGAGAGAAACTATAACACTTCAGGTGAGAATGTTGCGAGAGCTGAAATAGCCTAGATCTGGGATGGAGGAAGTGGGATGAAGGAAGTGGGCCAGGATGAGGGATGGGATGAGATGGCTGCCAGGTTATACTGGAGTTGTTATTCTACACTGGGCCAGAGACAGACTACTAGACAGAGCCAAACGGAGACAGAGCACAGCTAGTCAAGTCAGCAAGCTAGTTTAGAAATTGGAGGTAAGCAGATCCACCTATAAATCTAATCAAAGTGTATTGGCCACATACACATGGTTAGCAGATGTTAATGCGAGTGTAGCAAAATGCTTGTGCTTCTAGTTCCGACCGTGCAGTAATATCTAACAAGTAATCTAACAATTTCACAACAACTACCTTATAACACACAAGTGTAAAGGAATGAATAAGAATATGTACATATAAATATATGGCTGAGCGATGGCCGTACGGCATAGGCAAGATGCAGTAGATGGTATAGAGTACAGTATATACATATGAGATAAGTAATGTAGAGTATGTAAACATTATATAAAGTGGCATTGTTTAAAGTGACTAGTGATACATTTTTTATTATTAAAGTGGCTAGAGATTTGAGTCAGTATGTTGGCAGCAGCCACTCAATGGCCTTGAGATAGAAGCTGTTTTTCAGTCTCTCAGTCCCAGCTTTGTGCACCTGTACAGACCTCGCCTTCTGGATTATAGCGGGGTGAACAGGCAGTGGCTCGGGTGGTTGTTGTCCTTGATGTTGATCTTTTTGGCCTTCCTGTGGTGTAGGTGTCCTGGAGGGCAGGTAGTTTGCCCCCGGTGATGCACTGTGCAGACCTCACTACCCTCTGGAGAGCCTTACGGTTGTGGGCGGAGCAGTTACCGTACCAGGCAGGACGCTCTCGATTGTGCATCTGGAAAAGGTTTGTGAGTGTTTTCGGTGACAAGCCAAATTTCTTCAGCCTCCTGACGTTGAAGAGGCGCTGTTGCGCCTTCTTCGCCACCCTGTCTGTGTGGGTGAACCATTTCAGTTTGTCCATGATGTGAATGGCCACGCAGTCATGGGTGAACAGGGAGTGCAGGAGAGGGCTGAGAATGCACCCTTGTGGGGCCCCAGTGTTGAGGTTCAGCGGGGTGGAGATGTTTCCTACCCTCACCACCTGGGGGCGGCCCATCAGAAAGACCCAGTTGCACGGGCGGGGTCGAGGCCCAGGGTCTCGAGCTTAATGACGAGTTTGGAGGGTACTATGGTGTTAAATGCTGAGCTGTAATCGATGAACAGCATTCTTACATAGGTATTCCTCTTGTCCAGATGGGTTAGGGTAGTGTGCAGTGCGATTGCGTTGTCTGTGGACCTATTGGGGCGGTAAGCAAATTGGACTGGGTTTAGGGTGTCAGGTAGGGTGGAAGTGATATGATCCTTGAGTAGTCTCTCAAAGCACTTCATGATGACGGAAATGAGTGCTACGGGTGATAGTCGTTTAGCTCAGTTACCTTAGCTTTCTTGGGAACAGGAACAATGGTGGCCCTCTTGAAGCATGTGGGAACAGCAGACAGGCATAGGGATTGATTGAATATGTCCATAAACACACCAGCCAGCTGGCTAGGGATGGCGTCTGGGTCGGCAGTTTAGTTTCTGACTATAGGCTGGGAGCAACAAAATGGAGTCGTGGTCAGATTTGCCAAAAGTAGGGCGAATGAGGGCTTTGTATGCGTCGCGGAAGTTATAGTAGCAATGATCCAGAATGCTGCCAGCCCGGGTCGCGCATTCGATATGCTGATAAAATTTAGGGAGCCTTGTTTTCAGATTAGCTTTGTTAAAATTCCCAGCTACAATAAATGCAGCCTCAGGATATGTGGTTTCCAATTTACAAAGAGTCCAATGAAGTTCTTTCAGTGCTGTCAAGGTGTCTGCTTAGGGGGGGATATACACGGCTGTGATTATAATCGAAGAGAATTCTCTTGGTAGATAATGCGGTCGACATTTGATTGTAAGGAATTCTAGGTCAGGTGAACAAAAGGACTTGAGTTCCTGTATGTTGCTATGATCACACCACGACTCGTTAATCATAAGGCATAAACCCCCGCCCTTCTTCTTAGCAGAGAGATGTTTGTTTCTGTCGGTGCAATGCGTGAAGAAACCAGGTGGCTGTACCGACTCCGATAACGTATACCGAGTGAGCCATGTTTCCATGAAACAGAGAAAGTTACAATCTCCGTCTCTCTGGAAGGCAACCCTTGCTCGAATTTCGTCTACCTTGTTGTCAAGAGAGAGACTGTAGATTGGCGAGTAGTATACTCGGGAGCGGTGAGCCCGTCTACAGAGCCTGACCAGAAGACCGCTCCATCTACCCCTTCTGCGGCGTCGTTGTTTTGGGTCGTAGTGAGTAAAGAAGAAAGGACAGGTAGTGACGTTAACTCAATCTAGTCCGACTGGTCTTCAGGTTTCAAATTATATTTCCATTGGGCTGGGGAGATGTGCGTTTGGTGGATCTGCAATAATCTGCTTGATTTAATAACATTTGTTTGTGTGATCATATCCAATTCTCCAATGTTTCTTCTCCTTGGCTGTAGTTTCATCCCTGAAAGGATGAGATGAGGCTTTGAAAATGCAGTACACAGCGAAAACAATACTCTAGTCAGTCCCTGCAGGATTCCTGGGATCGCATAATTCAATGCAAAAATCAACCAATTAGCTCAGATTACACGAGAGCTCGCAATTTTGACCATTCCCCGCACTTTTAGAGCACAAAAGGGTCCAATCAAAAGCGGGTTTGTAATTTTGACCAATTACTGCACTGTTACTGTGGAAAATGGCCCAATCCAAAAACACATCAACAAAGTTTTCCCTCTTGCCTGTCAGCATATTCACGTGCTAAGATGATGGGTGATTGTTGATGGCTGACAGGCAGTACAATGAACAGAAATAAATCTCATTTGCCAACAAAAATAACAGCTAACGACCGTGCAAAACAATTTCCAAATGTTTTTGTCGACAATCAACAGTCACTTGGAATCAGCAAAGCGTATGAGAATGTCAGAACAGTTCCCACAGCAGCAGATCACTATGGCTGAAGTGGTAGCAGGGAAGACTGTGGCAAGTGCTGAAAGAATCAAGGTGAGTGGTGTTTAACTCAAACTTTTACTCCACTAACCTTGGCTTACGTAGGGTGGTCAGCACTCTGCTCTCCCCAGTCTGTCTAGGAAGAGAGCTGCTCAAAGCATTGAGTGTTATTTGTCCGATGTTTCTAATTGTTTTTGTATTATGCATTCTGCTTAAAATTGTCCTAAAACTGAGCACATTACTTTTTATTGCTTTATATGAAACGAACTTGAAAAAAAAACCGCATTGCAGAATTTCAGAAAAGCTGCCGCAAAAATCAAGCATTTTTGGCTGCAGATATCACAAAAACATTTTGCGAAATCCTGGAGGGACTGTATAGTGCGAGAAGATCAGAGGGACAGCCAAGCGTGGCATCAAACAGGCCTATTTGATTTAGCTGGTCATAGGCCTGACCTGCTGCACTGTTGGCACACCTTTACACTGAAGCCAAACACCCCACAGAGAGAAAGGGAGAAAAGTGGAGAGAGAGAGAGAGAGAGAAACAGAGGAGTGAGAAACAGAAATGACAAGGAGAGGGAGGAAAGTAAGAAAGAAAAAAGGTTAACCGGCCAGCTGACTACACACCGCACAGAGATTGGGAGAGAGAAACGGAGAGAAAGTGAAAAGGAGAGAGGTTCCAGGGAGAAAGGACAAAGACGAAAGATGGAGCGAATTGGAACCAGTTGACTGCGGTCTAGTTGACATCAGCTCTGTCCAGCGGTTGCCAAGAGAAGTTGTTATCCTCATAATGAGTTGGTTAGACACATAGTTACTGCAGATATAGACTCTCCGTCTTCGTAGCCAATACAACACCCAGTGCTGCCTTGGCCCAAGGGGAGTCGTGTACCCTCAAACCTCAAGTGAAATCTAAACCCTCTCCACAAAGGTCTTTATATTTCACAATATATAGGCCTAGACATTGCCTCTACCTAAAGATTCCACATGTATGTATAAATTCAGAATCCTCATTTTGTGAGGTAGAGGGGTTGGAAGTCTTGTCAAATGGACATAATCTAGTTTAAATTATATCATAATTCTATAGGTTCTGAGGTTTCTACTGCCAAGCCTCTAATGTGATTCTCAGTGTAGAATCATAGTGGAGAGATAAGGCTACAGTGCCTTCAGAAAGTATTCATACTACAGCCTGAATTCAAAATGGTTTAAAACAAAAACATTCTCACCCTTCTACATACAATAACAAAGTGAAAATATGTTTTATAGATTTTTGCAAATGTATTGAAAATGAAATATAAAATATGTAATGTACATAAGTATTCACACTCCTGAATCATTACTTTGTATAAGCATATTTGGCAGTGATTAAAGTCTTTCTGGGTAAGCCTCAAAGTTCTTCCACACCTGGAATGTACAACATTTGCCCATTATTCTTTTCAAAATTCTTCAAGCGCTGTTAAAATTGGTTGTTGATCATTGCTAGACAACCATTTTTCAGGTGTTGCAATAGATGTTTAAGTAGATTTAAGTTAAAACTTGGCCCCTCAGGAACATTCTCCGTCCAAGCAACTCAGTGTACAGTGTAGATTTCGCCATGTGTTTTAGGTTACTGTCCTGCTAAAAGGTGAAATCATCTCCCAGTGTCTGGTGGAAAGCAGACAGAATCCGGTTTTCATCCAGAATTTTCCCTGTGCTTTGCTCCATTCTGTTTAGTTTTTAGCCTGAAAATCCCCCAGTGCTTAATGATTACAAGCATACCCGTTACATGATGCAGCCAGCCAGCCACCACTATGCTTAAAAATATGGTGTGGTACTCAGTTATGTGTTGCATTTGCCCCAAACATAACACTTTGTATTCAGGACAAAAAGTGAATTGCTTTGCCAAATTTCTTGCAGTAATACTTTAGTCCCTTATTGCAAACAGGATGCATGTTTTGGAATATTTGTATTATATACAGGCTTCCTTTTCACTCAGTCAATTAGGTTGTGGAGTAACTACAATGTTGTTGATCATAGCTGCGGTTAGAAGTTTGGAGTGGGGCAGAAAGAAATGACGGCTATATTGGTCCACTAATACAGGACTAGTAAAAGGCCCAGTGCACTACTTTTGTGAATAATATTTTTTTTTTAAATCTGATTCTTCAGCGGGTGCTGCAGCGCCCTCAGCACCCCTACTTCCCGTGGCTATGCTGTTGATCCATCCTCAGTTCTATCACAGCCATTACTCACTCTTTTAAAGTCACCATTGGCCTCATGGTGAAATCCCAGAGTGGTTGCCTTCCTCTCCGGCAACTAGGTTAGGAAGGACTAGAGGTCGACTGATTTAAAATCGGCATGGCTAATTAATTAGGGCTGATTTCAAGTCATAACAATCGGTTATCGGCATTTTTGGACTCCGATTATGGCCGATTGCATTGCATTCCACGAGGAAACTGCGTGGCAGGCTGACCACCTGTTACACGAGTGCAGCAAGGAGCCAATCTAAGTTGCTAGCTGGTATTAAACTTATCTTCACATAATCACTAGTTAACTACACATGGTTGATGATATTACTAGGTTAACTAGCTTGTCCTGCGTTGCATATAAATAATGCAGTGCCTGTTAACGCATAATCGAATCACAGTCTACTTCGCCAAACGGGTGATGATTTAACAAAAGCGCAATCGTTGCATGAATGTACTTAACCATAAACATCAATGCCTTTCTTAAAATCAATACACAGAAGTATATTTTTTTAAACCAGCATATTTAGTTCAAAGAAATTCATGTTAGCAGGCAATATTACCTAGAGAAATTCTATCACTTCTCTTGCGTTCATTGTACCAGAGTCAGGGTATATGCAACAGTTTGGGCCACCTGGCTTGTTGTAAACTAATTTGCCAGAATTTTACATAATTATGACATAACATTGAAAGTTGTACAATGTAACAGCAATATTTAGACTTAGGGATGCCACCTGTTCGATAAAATACGGAACGGTTCCATATTTCACTGAAAGAATAAACATTTTGTTTTCGAAATTATAGTTTCCGGATTTGACCATATTAATGACCTAAGGCTTGTATTTCTGTGTATTTATTATAATTATTTCTATGATTTGATATTTGATAGAGCAGTCTGAGCGGTGGTAGGCAGCAGCAGGCTCGTAAGCATTCATTCAAACTTGACTCCGTTTGCCTGCAATGCTTGAAGCACAGCGCTGTTTATGACTTCAAGCCTATCAACTCCTGAGATTAGGCTGGCAATACTAAAGTGCCTATAAGAACATCCAATAGTCAAAGGTATATGAAATACAAATGGTTTTGAGAGAAATAGTCGACGCTTCATAATTCCTATAATAACTAGAACCTAAAACTTCTTAACTGGGAATATTGAACCACCAGCTTTCATATGTTCTGAGCAAGGAACTTAAACGTTAGCTTTTTTACATGGCACATATTGCACTTTTACTTTCTTCTCCAACACAGTGTTTTTGCATTATTTAAACCAAATTGAGCATGTTTCATTATGAGACCAAATTGATTTTATTTATGTATTATATTAAGTTAAAATAAGTGTTCATTCCGTATTGTTGTAATTATATATATATATATATAAAAATAAGAATAAAAAATATATTTCCCAAAAAATAAATAAAAAAACAGGCCGATTAATCGGTATCGGCCTTTTTTGGTCCTCCAATAAATCGGTATTGGCGTTGAATAATCATAATTGATTGGCCTCTAGGAAGGACACCTGTATCTTTGTAGTGACTGGGGTGTATTGATACACCATCCAAAGTGTAATTAATAATTGTACCATGCTCAAAGGGATATTCAATGTCTGATTTTATTTTTTTACCCATCTACCAATAGGTGCCCTTCTTTGCGAGGCATTGGAAAACCTCCCTGGTCTTTGTGGTTGAATCTGTATTTGAAATTCTCTGCTCGACCGAGGGACCTTACAGATAATTGTATGTGTGGGGTACAGAGATGAGGTAGTCATTCATCAAACATGTTAAACATTATTATTTCAAACAGTGAGTCCATGCAACTTATTACGTGACTTGTTAAGAACATTTTTACTCCTGAATTTATTTAAGCTTGCCATAACAAAAAGGTTGAATACTTATTGACTCAAGACATTTCAGCTTTTCATTTTTAATTCATTATTTGTAAAAATTCCACTTTGACCTTGTGGTATTGTTTGTAGGCCAGTGACAATTGTTTTATCCATTTAAATTCAGGCTGTGACACATCTAAATGTGGAAAAAGTCAAGGGGTGTGAATACTTTCTGAAGACACGGTATAATACGGAATGCAAAGCTTTCGTAGAGAGATTCGAGGTGAGAAAAGTTCTAAATTCTGAGATGACGTTTAAAATGTGTTGTTCTACCAGACAAATTATATCGAAAGAGAGTAAAGAGTCTACCAACAACAGGGCCCCACAAGGTTAAAATTATATGCAGAAATTCTTGGAATCTGGCCCGAAAATCCACTCATCAGGACCACACAGACAAACATAGGCTACTCTCTCCTCCCATCTCTCACGCCATCTGCATAAACGTGATGCTGTCTGATACAGTATCAGAGCTCCAACCCAAGCCTTATTAGCCAATAGGCTACTATCCACAAGCATACAACCATCCGCCCAATGACATCAATTCGTGGAAAAGCTACTTAATTCACTAGTGCCATGGAAATCGCATCAGTAATCTATGCCACACAGATGCTTGGCTGATGGCAAAACACAGACATTTCCATTAAATATTAAGGGAGATTACCCTATCCTAGCCTCTCTCTATCCGCTAGAGTGTGCGGAGGTAGCCAGGCTGCAACCCAAAGAGGATTTGACTAAAAAGAGGACACTTCTGCTTCTCAAACGGTGCACAGATGTGCAGCTGCCACAGCAGGCTGGCAATGGACACACTGTTCAATCCCAAGGTCTGAGGCGTTTTGTCCTAGCGGATTAGCCTAGCCCAACACTCCACTAATAAAATGGGCATGCTAGACTAGGCTAGGCTTACGGCCACTCTAAAAATCACCTTTCTGACCGTGCCCAGATGTGCAGCAGGCTGGCATGGGACACTCTGTTCCTTCCCTGATGACCCGGTGGTATTTGTCCTAATCTAGTGGATTAGTGCATCCCCCTGTCGGTTGTGGCTCAGTTGGTAAGAGCGTGGCATTAGCAATCCAAAGGACGTGGATTCAATTCCTGCAGGGATCACAAACACATAGGCTAGACCGACTAACAATGTATGTACTCTAAGTTGCTTTTGGTGTCGTCTGCTAAATATTGAGCCACGCTGCTCTAATTCATCTGGACACTATTGGAGTCTGAGGGAGAGGGAGGGAGGGGTGGGGGTTGGTTGCTTCAAATCAGAACAGAGCCTCTCTTCACCTGAAACAACAAACAGTGTTCATCTCTCGCCTACTTTGGGAACACAATTTCCCCCAAAGGGCAAAACTTCATAAACTCATATAGTCCGTAGGGGAAAGAGCAGTTGTTTGTTTCAAGGAGGACACAGAGTCCTCTAACCTGGAACAACAAGTCTCTCGACATCCCCCTCTCCTCCCATTGGGAACACCATCTCAAATCAAATGTTATTGGTCGCATACACATATTTAGCAAAATGTTCTTGCGGGCGGAGAGAAATGCTTGTGAAGTGCTCATGGGCTCCATGAACCGGCGCGGCGTGCTAATAGCAACAATAACATCGACTACACTTCCTGTTATTACGGAGAAGGCACGCACGAGTCGGGAGTGTATGCTGAAGGGAGGCTATGGACCACTACTGTGTTTCTGTAGCTATTGTTTTATTTCCTTCCAAAGCCCTTCTTCTAGAGAAATATTACACGGGTGAAAGCTGGACGGTATGCGTGCGACCGCATGCATATGCACGTGTCCAGATTACTGAAGCGCACTAGTTAGCTGCTGCAGTAGCAGGCCATGGACTCTTCCTTCCGAGAGACTCCGCTGACAGTGTTATCTAGCCTAGTTAAAGAGGAAGTTGCGTTTCCCATTGCTGGGCTGCTGGGGTCGATGTTTCTCAGCAATTCCCTGTCCTTATCAGTCACTTTCACAGGAGTCCTGAGCAATTATTTCCTGACTCACCATAAAAATAAAAAATAAACTGTAAATTTGGAAAATGACAAATCATTCAAGTTAGCGGTCTTATCTTTTTGAATTAATGTTCAGTGTTTCCGCTATTTCTTAGGAGGGGCGCAAAGGCAAACTAATTGGAGTCATATTGTATAACAGTATGCTACATAGGCCAAATCGGCCCCTAATACATGCCGCCAGCACAGGAGGTCAGTGGCACCTTATTGGGGAGGATGGGCTCGTGGTAATGTCTGGAGCGGAATGGTATCAAATACATCAAACACATGGTTTTTCATTTTAAAAAGCGATTTAATGCAACGTAGACCTACTTTAACTAAACTCCTCTCAAATTGCCCAAGTCAAAGCGGGATAGAACCATTTTAATATAAGAAAATAGACAGCTGCAAGGCAAGAACGGGCTAAGGACTTCATGATGCTGTTAATACATTCCTTTGAGCCTAATGGCAACATTGCTAGAGGTGGAAACATTTTGCTTCAATCCTGTCATTGCCTTGAGTGGGTAGTTGAGGTACAGCAAAAAAAGAGGCTGTATTTCTTCTAGAAGGAATGTGTTTAAAAAAGGTAATTGACAGACAGTCAGAGGAATGTAGAGCTTTAGTTCTCTCCTTCCAGAGACGGTAAGAGGGTGTTTCAGAAGACTGACAGTTTCCAAACAGAGAAGAAAAGTGGACAGGGAGAGAAAGAGACATGCAACATTCCTCAAAGCAAAATGCCAAATAAAATCCCTTAACCTGTTTGGCCTAAGGGGCAGTATTGAGAATTTTGGAAAAAATATGTGCCCATTTTTAACTGCCTCCTACACCAACTCAGAAGCTAGAATATGCATATTATTGTTCAGGTTTGGATAGAAAACACTCTGAATTTTCTAAAACTGTTTGAATGGTGTCTGTGAGTATAACAGAACTCCTATGGCAGGCAAAAACCTGACAAGGTTTCATGCAGGAAGTACCCTGTCTGACAAGGAGTCGTGCGTCTTGCATCTGTTTATTGAAAAGTAAGGATCTTTAGCTGTAACGTGACAATTCCCAGGGCTCCGATAGGCTCTCAGAACCCGGGAAATACCTGAAGGTTTACGAGGCAGCCTCAGGCTGAAACACATTATCGCCTTTGGCAAGTGGCCGATCAGAGGACCTTTGAATGAGGCGCGTGCACGATTCGCACCTGAGGAGAAATTTAATTCGGCTGTTTAGGCTCAATGCATATTCCCGGTCGGAATATTATCACTTCTCTACGAGATAAATGGCATAAAAATTGGTTTTAAACAGCGGTTGACATGCTTCGAAGTACGGTAATGGAATATTTAGACATTTTTTGTCACGCCAATGCGCCATGCGCGAGACCGTGATGTAGCATTCTGATAGTGTCTAGAACTCACGAACAAAACGTTGCTGTTTGGATATAACGATGGATTATTTGGGACCAAACCAACATTTGTTATTGAAGTAGAAGTCCTGGCAGTGTATTCTGATGAAGAACAAGCAAGGTAAGAACATTTTTCTTATAGGAAATGTGATTTTGGTGGAGGGTGACCTGGGTGGGTATCTAAATAGCTAGCCCTGTAATGCCGGGCTATGTACTTAGATTATTGCAAAATGTGCTTCATCCGAAAAGCTATTTTAAAATCGGACATATCGAGTGCATAGAGGGGTAATGTATCTATAATTCTTAAAATAATTGTTATGCTTTTTGTGAACGTTTATCGTGAGTAATTTAGCAAACTGTTAGTAAATTCCCCGGAAGTTTGCGGTGGTTATGCTTTTTCTGAACGTCACATGCTAATGTAAAAAGCTGGTTTTTGATATAAATATGAACTTGATTGAACAGACATGCATGTATTGTATAACACAATGTCCTAGGTGTGTCATCTGATGAAGATCATCAAAGGTTAGTGCTGCATTTAGCTGTGGTTTGGGTTTATGTGACATGATATGCTAGCTTGAAAAATGGGTGTCAGATTTCTTCTGGCTGGGCACTCTACTGACATAATCTAATGTTTTGCTTTCGTTGTAAAGCCTTTTTGAAATCGGACAGTGGGGTTAGATTAACGAGATTCTTGTCTTTAAATAGCTGTGAAATAGTCATATGTTTGAGAAATTGAAGTTATAGTATTTCTAACGATTCAAAAATCGCGCCACTGGAATTCCAGTAGCTGTTACGTAGGTGGGACGAAATCGTCCCACATACCCGAGAGAGGTTAATCTAGATGTTCCGCTAGCGGAACGCCTTGCCAATATCCAATGATAGAGCGTGGCGCGAATTACAAACTCCTCAAAAATCCCAAAACTTCAATTTTTCAAACATTTGACTATTTTACACCATTTTAAAGACAAGACTCTCCTTTATCTAACCACATTGTCCGATTTCAAAAAGGCTTTACAACGAAAGCAAAACATTAGATTATGTCAGGAGAGTACCCAGCCAGAAATAATCAGACACCCATTTTTCAAGCTAGCATATAATGTCACAAAAACCAAAACCACAGCTAAATGCAGCACTAACCTTTGATGATCTTCATCAGATGACACTCCTAGGACATTATGTTATACAATACATGCATGTTTTGTTCAATCAAGTTCATATTTATATCAAAAACCATCTTTTTACATTAGCATGTCACATTCAGAACTAGCATACCCACCGAAAACTTCCGGTGAATTTACTAAATTACTCACGATAAACGTTCACAAAAAACAAATTATTTTAAGAATTATAGATACAGAACTCCTTTATGCAATCGCGGTGTCCGATTTTAAAATAGCTTTTCGGTGAAAGCACATTTTGCAATATTCTGAGTAGATAGCCCGGCCATCCCAGGCTAGCTATTTTGACACCCACCAAGTTTGGCACTCACCAAACTCAGATTTACTATAAGAAAAATTGGATTACCTTTGCTGTTCTTTGTCAGAATGCACTCCCAGGACTTCTACTTCAACACCCAATGTTGTTTTGGTTCAAAATATTCCATAGTTATATCCAAATAGCGGCGTTTTGTTCTTGCGTTCAAGACACTATCCGAAGGGTGACGCGCCGGCACGTATCGTGACAAAATTTCAAAATATTCCATTACCGTACTTCGTAGCATGTCAAACGCTGTTTAAAATCAATTTTTATGCGATTTTTCTCGTAACATAGCAATAATATTCCGACCGGGAGACGTTATTTTCGTTCAAAGACTGAAAGAAGAAAATGGTGAAATGGTGTCTTCACATGCACGCGTGCGCCCGTGTCATTGTTCTCAGATCGACCACTATCCAAATCCCCTACTGTTTTTCGCCCAGGGACTGCAGAGTCATCATTGCCCGTTCTGGCGCCTTCTGAGAGCCTATGGGAGCCTTAGAAAATGTCACGTTACAGCAGAGATCCTCTATTTTCCATAAAGAGGCTATAGAAGGACAAGAAATGGTCAGAGAGGGCACTTCCTGTAAGGAATCTTCTCAGGATTTGGCCTGCCATATGAGTTCTGTTATACTCACAGACACCATTCAAACAGTTTTAGAAACTTTAGGGTGTTTTCTATCCAAATCAAACAATTACATGCATATTCTAGTTTCTGGGCAGGAGTAATAACCAGATTAAATCGGGTACGTTTTTTTATCCAGCCGTGAAAATACTGACCCCTATCCTAAACAGGTTAAAGAAAGAATGAAAAGCCATGTTTGCCAACTTTCAAGTCTGTTGAAAGACGAACTGCAAGCCTAGTCATACCAAACAGAATCTGATGACAACACAGCACGGTTTATAAACACACACACGACGACATATCAAATCACACACACCCTGCAAAAACACCTAAAAACATGTATATTCTCGTGCTGTGCACGCCCACAGCTATGCTGCATGAAGGTGTGGCACAAAGTAGAACACGCTGCCTCCCTACTAGGGACACTCAAATAGGTGCAGTCAAGGCGTTAGACAGCTTGCATGGCTTTGTGATCTCACTAGGGCATCAATAACACCAGGGCAATGTCCTGTTCAGTAAGGCACACTGTAGCAAAACTTTTTTCCCCCCTCGGTCTCTCATCTCCATGGCAGAATATTTAGAGTCGCAGGAAATTGCTTTAAACCTGCAACAATCTCTCAGCTCGATGGAGAAATCTGTATAATTGCAGGAAATTGTCTTAAAAATGCTAACATTTCTCTACGCCGCCCAGATGGGGGACCACCATCTACGCCCCTTTTTTGATACAGAAAATACCCTGAGTGTCTGCCAATTTGTAATTTCCCCGTGGAGAGAGAATATATCAAACTGCCCCTTCAAACGCAACAGCTTTAGAAGGGGCCATATCAGTCAGTGTAAATGTACCACTCACATCAATAAAGAAAAGGACAGACAATAGACTGGAGAATACGTGGCCTAGTGAACCACCTCTCTTCTACTAGGCTACATAATTCTGACAACTGAGTCAGGCCGAACTGTTAGAGATACCAAATCAAAAAAAGACAGGACAGAGCATGACGACGCACAGTGAACCACTTATCTGCACACAAACGTGTGCATCGTTCAACCATTGTGCAACCATTTTTCCTGCCAAAATAACCCTATGCCTTGATTCCTCAGCTTCTTATGTTGCTTCTCTCCCCTCTGCTACTGCCTCAGATTAACAGAACCCGTCCCATCCCATCTGACTCTAAAGGCGTCCGCATGCTTCCCATTCGACAGTTCGTGTTTATATCATGATATTTTGTGAATTTTTTGTTAGTTTTGGTTTTCAACAAGGTTTTTTTTTTTTGGGGGGGGGGCTGTTCGTGCGCACACAAACATTTCTCGAGGCAAGCCGAAGACAGTAGTGAAGTCTTGGCATCTTCGTCGATGTTTGGTCAACAGTAGGGATTATTCAATCAAGTGTTTGTTGTCATTCAACGAGACACAAATCATTTTCATGCTATTTTTTTCACTTGAGAAATACTGCACCAAACAAAGTTGCACGACTGAGATCTCCTCGGGAAAAATGTCAAAATGAATGACAGATCTCTTGCGTTACATTAATTCGGACTATTTTGAGGAAGTGTACACTGGCTACAGCGTCTCAACAAGGAGAAACGGTACTATTGCAGCTTATTTCTCGTTTTTCAAGTGAAGGTCTTTTAAGAGTGCATGCGAGCAACATCAAATCGTTTCACCTAGCCGAACCGAAGCCTTAAGGCAGCTCATCCCAGCTTGGATGCCCCTCAGGCAGCCCAATGTGGTTTTCCTGACATTTCAGTCCAGCCCCCCTCCCCTCCTCCTCCCCTGCTGTCCCCCAGGTGTAGCGTTCGAGCAGCCTCCACTCACCAACTATTTATAGCCCCCTGTCCAGTGCTTGCCCACCATTCACCAAGCCCAGCGCTAAGGAGATTTGCCTCGTCTTCGCTTTAGTGGAGAAAGCTGATTTGAGGCAGCAAATAAAACCCGCATGCATGGCTACAATAGCCAAACTCAAAATAGTTTATTGAATCACATTCAATTGAAGCGCAGTTAAATTGGATTGAACAAAAAAACAATGCTTTGATTGCATGTCTTCTGGAAATAGTTACAGGTCTTGAAGTGGGCCAACCTCGATTTCCCAATGAAAACTGAGTAACAACACCTATTAAGTAAAGCAAGATGAGGTGGTTAACCAAAATGATGAAAACATGTCGTCCTCCTCCTAGCTATGTGAAACAGGGTCATGAAGTAACACTACTAAGTTACCACAGAGAATTATTCTGATGCTAACCCACCATAACACAGTTTAATGTAGTGTACATGCGCCTCTCGGCCTGTAGCCACTGTGCTGTGGTACTGTGGAGAGGCTGAATAAGCCAGTGTTTTTCCACTGCTCATCTGCCACTGAACCGTTTATTCAGTGAACCCTCTGTGACAGCCCTGCCTGACAGTCCTGTCCTCTAGCTCTGGAGGCTGAGCAGAGAGCGAGAGAGAGGGGGAGGAAGAGAGGTGCCAAAAGAGGGAGAAAGATGGAGCGAAAGAGAGAGAATGAAAAAGAGAAGGACAGCGAGTGCGTTAACGTGTACAGTAATAATTTGATATTAAACTGGTTAAGGCAGTAGGCATATTATGCAATAGCCATGTAAACACCTTACCTCGGGGTGAGGTCAAAATATACACAAACGCTGATTACAACACCTGGTTTTAAATCAGCGTTCCAGCTGTGCGTTTGATCTGCGCCTGTGCCAGCACCAGCCGAGTCAGAGTCCCTTTTCAGCACGAGTGAAGTGAGTTTGGAACAGCTGAATGTATGTAAAGTCATTTTCAAAATTAAATATGCTTCCCGGAAAATAACATGGTCGCTGTGGTAGAATGTTTATTTTGGATTTCCTGCATTTATCAGAGTGCCATCAGGTAGCCCAATTTCAGATGTCTCCATGGAAACAAGATTATTAAGGAAATTGTTCTTGCAAAGCATGCAAACGTTTTAACCAAACTATTATATTAATCTGACTATCCACAATAGGTCGCATTATTGTGTGAATGTAACCATATTCATTGAGGCAGAGAGAGTGGAGCAGAAAGAGAAAGTGAGAGACAGACAGACCGAGGCAGACGCTCCGTCTATACTTCCAGGTTGTGTACTGCACGCATCCACTCATCTTATCTGAGTGAGTGAGTACAACTCAAGCATACTATAGGACCCAGAAGACACTCACTCACCAAAAGCCTGCACAGGTTCTGCATTTAACAGAGGAAGCAGACCAGCAACCAATTCAGCAGTGGTACTTCTGTTCAACATAACAGTGCCCATCATTTGCTATTCAGATATTAAAAGGGTTGGTGCACGGACATGGCCTGAGATGGTGTGGAGGTTTGAGTTGGCTACATACCAGATGGACTAGAAGTGATTTGTGCATCCCAGACTGGACTTCGCTGGACAATTCTTAAGTGGTCTGCTTGGTACATTACACAAATGATCAGTCAAGACCAGTCGAAGACCATCACAGTATTATGACTGCTAGTGCATGTTAGACCCAAGCAGCTAGATCGTACGCCACAGTACTATGACTGCTAGTGCATGTTAGACCCAAGCAGCTAGATCGTACGCCACTGTGCAACACGATCACACATCATGTGGCTCACATGTTCAATATGAAGCCAAGGTTGCCCTAATGTACTTCATTAACCATTCCCTCAAGGTGGTCTTGGGGACCCATTCATTGCCATTACATAACCCAACCACTACTGCCTGGGTATTTGTTAGACCTAGGCTACATCTCAAACAACCATGTTGTCAAGTTCAAGTCAATCATATGAAGGACAAGGTTGCCCTAACATCCTTACCCACCATTTCCTAGAGGTGATCTTGGGGACCCATTCATTACCGTTGCATAACCACTACAGTACATCTAATATTCATGTGGAGCGTCAATGGAGGTCAAGAGTCTAGGGCAGAGTAACACTTACCTCCATCACCAACTCAAAAGGCTGCTTGTACACCCTGATGGGTGACTGATACTTCTGCACCATGGTGGGAACGACAGTGGTGCCAACGACCTGAGAGAAAACAATCTGATATTAGAGCTTATATAACCAACATCATAGATTTGTCTTGGTGACAGAAGACAAACATGGGCCAGACTGCATTAGACTGGGTGCGGAACACACAAAGAAAATAGTGCTTGAGTTGGTAAAACGGCAGTATAGTTCTGGATGGCCCCGCTGGAGGCATCTGACATGTCATTAAGTAAGCCAGGTTTGTTTGTTTGTTTGTTTGTTTGTGTGTGTAGCAGCTGGCGGGGAGCCCGGAGTACTTGGCAGTTTGTCTGCAGTGATTGCCTGCAGGAAGGCACTTTGCTCTGCCGTGGGTGAGGAAGCGCGTCTCATTGAACTGATCAATGAATGCAGCGTTTCGCACCATACATCACACATTCAGGAACTGAAGTGCATAGGGAACGGAGATAGACATGGCCAAATACTGGAAAGTCAGGGACTGCTAAGTGCCAACTAGTCACAACCGCATGACTGATAAACTATTCAGGTAGACCTACATTGATGCATATGTAAATATTATGTGGAGCTAGCCGTAGAGCTGAAAGCTTGGGAGTCATTAATACTGCACTACAGCCTACGTAAATGCATGAATGGGTGGCTGGCCGTACAGAACTGATGAATTAATGCATCCTCTGTGATGTAGAATGTAAGCAGCGCATTCCAAGAACTTAGTGGTGGTAACCACCACAGTGCAGATGTTGGCAAATACAGTAGGACTAGGCTATGGTCCTGATAGAGCCAACAGATGTGGACCCTGAAAACGCTGGAACGTTCCTCTGCATGTTATTTGGATTGGTCGAAATGTTAAAATTTGTATTTTTCAATATATAGGACACACCCTGTGTTTTAATAAAACCAACTATATATATATGCATTGAGCGTGTCTGATGCCTTAAGCACACCTTTGATGAAATAAGACAAATGACTCAAGAGGGAGCCAGAGATCCAGATAACAAAAAACTAACTTAACCCGACCATTCTCCTCCCACTTCTACTGGCTTTCGCAGTTTCTGCCATTACTCTCCCAAAGTTGCCTATAAATCGGCTACACGAGGAGTCGGCAACCTTTCTCACGTGGAATGCCAATTTATCTTACCATTTCTACCGATCTGCGTGCCAGTTAAAGTTTATGTGCATATTTTCGTGAAACTGTTTCATCTCATTTATAATAACATCTTCGTATATCAAAATCATTGTCATGTGGTTAATCGAAATTATATCCAAATGAAAATGATACAATTCTAAAAAGTTACTTATATTGCTATTGCCAACTATGTAAAAATTGCCTATAAAGCCAACAAATAAAAACATTGTAGCCTGCAGGTAGAAAATATCCTGATAATAATAAATATCCTATGAATCACATTGTCTGCAACGAACTTGAAATGTATCAACTATTAACATTGGACATATGAAATTATTCTGGGCCTTCAGAGTTTCCTGTGCCAATGAACTCGGGACAGAAACTGCTGTAGGCTATTTGTGCAACGGATAAGAAGTCATTAAGTAGTCTCATTGTATGACATTTCCACTGGATCAGAGCATGACATTTTTCTCCATTCACGCTGAGTGGTTATCGAAAGGGAGAAAGCTGGAAAGATTTTTCAAATACTTTTAGGAACTATTGTCATTCTCAATTAATGTAAAAACAGACTCTTTGCTTGCTGTCTGATGTGAAGAAAACATTACTTTGAGAAGCTCCACAGCTCATTAGTGGTGGTGCGTTAAGCCAATCAGAAATACGATCAGATCCCCAAAATGGACACATTTATATGCCTACATTTGCATGCAGGCCGGTAATTGTACTACTGGTGATCTACTGTATGTAATGGGAAATTGATACACTAACAATCAAACGCAAACAACTCACACAATGAAGTTATGAAACAATGAATGTGCACAAATTAGCGGGAGAGACCACATTCTGGAGAAAGACGTGCATTGTGCATTCTGCATGGTCAATTCAACGTCTGCATTGGCCATGCAACTTTTACGGTGATACGGCATCTGCAGAAGTCAGGGCATTCATACTTCTCGTGCTTTGCGGAGCAGCGCAGAGCTGTTGTGAAGGAAGTTGTCAAGGATGTGAGTTTGTGTTTATACAGGATCTCCCGCCCTAACATAACCGAGCCCTAATCTAGTAGAATTCAGTCATCTTTTCTGACTCACGTGTCTAACAGCTGATAAGCAGATAAATTGACAAGTTGTACCAAAATAAAGTCAACGCAATTCCAACACATTCGGAGTGCTATTTTCAAAATGTCACATACTATAACTAGTGATGCACCGATATGACCTTGATGTCCGATACCCAATATTTTCCTTGCCAACAAAAAAACAATACCCGATAATATTTTTTTTTGCAGCCTTTTAACTGGACTAGAATGCTTAACACACACACGGACGCAGCGGTCTAAGGCACTACATCTCAGTGCAAGAGGAGTAACAGTCTCTGGTTTGAATCCAGGCTGTATCACATCCGGCCGTGATTGGGAGTCCCATAGGATGGCGCACAATTGGCCCAGCGTCGTCCGGGCAGTCATTGCTAATAAGAATTTGTTCTTAACTGACTGCCTAGTTAAATAAAGGTTACACACACACACACACACACACACACACACACACACACACACACACACACACACCAAAATGTTATTTTGTTGGCATTACGCATGTCCCCATTACCAGTAAAACATAATCAAAATGTATTTCTTTCACTTACTTGATGTGCTGTTTCGTTGTTCAGTCATTTCATTCTCAACCAGTATTTCTATGGAACGCCGTTTGGGTCTTTGCGTGTCAAAAAAGATACGTCAAATAACACTATTTGACCAACCAGGACCTGAATATGACTGCACGTCAAATAATAATTTTACACGTTTATACATTTTTTATGTAGTTATTACACATTGATTACACTATCACTTACATTTTAAATGTCACAACGATTCATCGATACGTATGCTATGATGCTGGTAAAGTTGTCTCACGCATCTACAGTACTGGTCATAAAAAAAAGCTATCTAGCTCATGGATGCAAACAATGTTCTTCCCAAAAACATAGCAAAACGACATCGGTTTCAGTAGTTAGCTAGCTAACTATATAGCTAGGTGTCATCTAAAATAAACCTAATTTATAAGACAGCTCTTACTTGATTAATGGTGGCCGGACCCATCTATGTGAAGCTAGCCACAATAAGAATTAGCCACAATAGTGGACTTTGCGGTTAGCCTTCAAAATAAAGGTATGGCATAATTGTACTATTTGCATCACTGTCAAAGGCATAATTTTACTTTGAAGGCAAACCGCAAATTCCACTATTGTGCCTAATCCATATTGTGAAGCTAGCTGGCTACTTAAAACGTTAGCTTTGGGCAACAGGGTTAAGTAGCTGACTAATTATTTATTTATTTTCATGAACTGAAGTTAAATTTCAATAGGCGAACAACAAGTGGCAACCTAGCTAATACCTACAAGGATTCCTAAATCATTGCTAAGAATAATGAAAATGACTGCAGTTTCTACTGGTCATTGTTTTCAGGCTGGTTGTATTGGTGCTAGCTAGGTACCAAGCTAAAGCTAGCTACCTCAGAAGTTGCGGTCGAACAAATTATGCTTTATTACCAAAGCGGTATTGTAAACACATGTTTGCAGACTTCTTTGTACAGCTTTGACAGTGCTACTGTATCTTTTTTGACACGCAATGACCCAAACTGCATCCCATAGTATGTATGTTGTGAAGCGAATAACAGTGACGCTATTACTGTGTATCTCCGGTATGGCAACATCTGAAAAATAGCGCACTTAGTAGTGTGTACCGGTGCTCGACCAGTCGGTGAAAGCCAACATCACCCACGACAGAGAACGGTTGATTGTCAAAGGCAATGAACTCCATTATCTTGTCTTTAAAGGACTTCGCCTTTGAGTTGTCTCGCTGAAATCTTCTTACTCTTTCAAATGACTGCTCGACTTGTTGACTGCTCGATCCACACAGCAGACATTGTGGGCTAGGTTAGGAATGCTGTGTAGCGCATAATTTTACGTGGCGTCTTTATGTCATGTACCATCGTTATAAAAGTATGCACAAACTTTGACATCGGTTTTGCACATCGACATTAAACTAGACATTGGGCCGATACCGATGTTCGCAATTTTAGCTAATATCGGCCGATTCCGATAAGTTCACCGATATATCGTGCATCCCTAACAAAAACACTTTCTTTTTACGCATACTATTTAGTACGCTAGTATGGGTATTTGGGCACAGACGTTATGTTGTACGGTTCACAGCTCATAGGGTCTTACAGGAGGAATGTTGGCCCTATAGTCTAAAAAGGCCTAAAATTGCCACTTTCTCTAATGGTTTGTGATACAAATGTAAAAAGCATTTCAAACATTCTTCCTCCCAAAGTTTCTATGTGAGAATTGCCAGACCAATCTGAGATACGTGAAATATATCCGGGCTGTCCAGGCGTGGAATTGCCCTGTTGTCAAACAGCTATTGGGTAAGCCTTGGATGTGTTTATTAGGGGCACAACGAGCGCTTCTTACTGGACAGGTTCAGATTGTACTACCTCCCCGTTTCAGACCATTTTCTTATGCTTTGTGCCTACTGAACACACCCCAGATGTACAAGACCTCAAAACAAAAATCACATTGTAAAATTGCTGTAAACCTGTTCCGACAAGGACATGTAAAGACAGGCGGAGTACCTGCCCAGTCTTAGCACATGGCATACCTTACTTGTTCAGTGTTGTTGATTTATTTAACGTGCAGATACATGTTACTAAGCAAGTGTTGCTTGACTTTTTCAGCAGCCGTGCGGCAAGGAAGGGACATTGTGTGATGGGGTGTTAACACTTGCTACACAGCACTACTTCTGGTAGGTCTGATCCATCCAGGGCGTTACGTTCGGCTTGAGCCTCCAACATTTAAGGTATAAGCCGCACGTAACGCACTGGACCAGAGCTATACTTCTGAGGGATATGGGGCTTTTCAACTAAAACGTCACACTAACCTGGGTGTCAGCCTGTTTTTTTTTAATGAAATTTGGCAAGACAATTTCATAGGAGTTGGCAAGAGAGCAGACGACCGGCACCAAGCTACATCTATGCTACTGTCTGTAAAAGCGAATCATATTCTACTAAAGTGAAACTAGGCTAAGCCTTTCCATTTAGCCAACTATAGGGGTTATTTAGGCTACTTAAAAACAGGTGAACAATTGTTACCGTCATGTATTAGAGAGATGATACTTCCCTGTTGAACAAAAGATGAAAGTCAAGGGGAAAAGAACAGGTGACATTTCAGAAACCAAACCAGAATACAATACAGGTTCTTTGTTCACTGTTAACCAATACGCCATAGCGATGGCCAGCAGCACTGTAATCTACTGTACAAACAAGCTGTGCCAGTGCCACTCAAACACCTATAGCTGAGCCCTTCAGAAATCAAGAACACTCACTCAGTGATGCTCAGTGAGTGACACTCTCTCTCTCACACACACACACACACACACACACACACCCCCTATATAGCTATAACATGTAGAAGCCTATGTGAAGTCGTTAAAAGCATGGTTTAGGCTATTTAGCCTACATTAGCTAGTCATCACTGTACACAATCACTACAGGCATGTGCCTGGCAGGTAATACGAATTCACGCATGTATAACGTTAACTTAACAAATATAAATGACACTCACCAATGAATTATCGGAATTTCTTTAACAATTATCTGCTTCTTTCGATATATTTGTCTCGTATTGTTTTGACTGAACAGGAAACTCAAGTACAGTTATACTGTTAATCCATAGCCTTATTCGGTTCCTTTTTCGCCGGTCCTGTGTTGAACGAGTGCTTAACGTTAGCTAGCTGTTTTGCTAGCCAATTAGCCATCGCCCTGATAGCTAGCTATGCCTTTTTAAAATGCTGTTGTCGCTAACAGGTTCAGAATTGGGTTTCCATAGCGAAAAGACTCCAGATGCAGCTAGCGAGCTAAAGACAGCCAGCTGAAAATTTGAGCCTTGAGGACTGGAGAGAATGAATGTATTTGAAAGCTGGAGCTTCTCATTGACAGTTTCGCCCCTCCCCGTTGGTACAGACAGAGCTCAGCAGTGCCGCGGTGTGGTGCATATGCGGTTACAATAGAAATCATGGACTATACATCCGTTTCTAAATCAATATGTAGGCCTGTCAGGGACATAATAGTTGAGTGATGGGACAGAATATTAGGAGACATGACAGATGAGCTGGCATTCGGTGCTTGAAAATGACATTTTTTATGCTTCCAGCTCAGCTGTCATACGATTAATGTCAAATGTTCTTTAAACTGTGACGAGCGACAGAGGATAAAGCTACATATGAGTAACGCTGTCATCTTCACTGCGCAGAGAACTGTGCGCCTGCACATTTGAAAAAAGTTACTTCATGACCATGCATCAATTCATGAAATTGACAATATGCCCATGTGACGTGTTAATTGGTCTCTTTCACCATACTTCTGTTTTCAAAATGAGTCATTTACTGTGTGGATCCCCTAAAATCCATACATTTATAAAATATTTTCCTAATTCTGCACTCAAATATAATCTAAATCCCTCCATCTTGCATAATTTATAAGAGGGCTTTATCCATTTAAAATACAGCATGACATGCACTTCACAACTCAGTCTCTAGAACCCATTTACTGGATTTCAGCTTAGTTCGCCTAAAGTCCATGTGCACGTGCCAGTCTTTCAAAAAAGTGTGTGGTATAAGTTGGCAGTACAGTTGATCATAAGCATGAGTTGAAGGGTCCCCCAAAATTATTAGGTTATGGTTACTGTATAAGATACGATTGCATGAAGAATATGTTCAGTAGCCTGCATTGAGTCAACATTGGGAATTCAAATCACCAATGTACTGTACAGCAAAATGAGTCATGGGATACAAAGGATGAACCATTTGACAAGAGTTTCAGCATTTCCATCTAACATGAAAATGTATTTGACTTTGTTTTACTTGACTGAACTGGTAATGACATTTTCAATACTAACCTCATTAGCCATGTAATATCTGCTTCCACCGCTGCAATGCCTTTATCAACATTCCATTGATTCAATTTGATAAAGTTAGGACATTATGGCACAGGGGGACTGTTGTGTAAGGCTTAGCCTTGTGTCCTCAAATGTTTTACATGTGAGGTTTCACAATTACCCACTTCCCCTAGGGCAGGGTTTCCTGTTGGATAACCATTGGAGAACGCCAAATCCCAGCAGGGAAATTAAGAGTTAAGAATCATTTGCATTCAGCTGCAATATGGAAACATTTCACATGGCTGTGGAATCATGCACATATCTGCAGAGTTTAGATATTAGATCTAAGTAGAACTAAGATAATCCTCTTTAAGATCCACACAGGGCAATGTCAGTCTATCCTCGCCATTCTAAGCACATGTGCGTGTCAAACATAGGGATTTTAGCTCATATTTCATAACAGTGCCATCAATGACAAGACCTTCTGGGCATAAGCAGCAGCCTTGGAACGAAGCTTATTCTTCGGGCCATGGAATTACACACTAAGTATGCAAGACATTTAGCACAGATGGCTAGTGCTGACAGAATGCAGTCAACTACATTTCAAAGGCAAACAAGTAACCTGACATCCAATCAGCGCCAAACCAAGGTCTATCGTCAAACCCACCAAGGTTAAAACTACAGTAAGTGGTGCAAACGCCTTCATTTGGTTACTTTTTTAATGCAGTAAAAAAAAGAATAGATTGACATGGAAAAAATGAATTTGTTTACTAGTTTTATTGATGAGTCATGAACAATTGTAAGGCAAAACCACAGTTCTGACATCATGCCACATTAGTTTACACCACCAAGAGAACAGCATGTTCCAGAAATACATTCACACAAATGTGATATGGTCTTGGCTGAGAGTCAATTTGTTACAGAGCCCCCTGCAAGGTCATTGCAATAACATTGTCATGAACACATTTTTCATGGTTGTAGCGTTTGTTGCTTGCCACCTTCTCCTTGAGGAAGTGGATAATAACATATATCACTGAATCTTTGACCAATGGTTCTCCTGATGACAATACATAACATTTAATCTAGTTCTATGAATATACATCAGTCAAAACATCAACGGTTAGTTTGATTCTGCTCCTTAACTCCATCAGGACAAGTGTTGGAACCAGGAAGTGGTACAAAACCTAAACACAAGAGAGGAAGTGCATCAGAACCCACTGGGCTGAAGAGGGGCACAGCAGGGCACCACCTCCTTGGGGGGGGGGGGGGGGGGGTCAAACAGATGGGTTAGGAAACTTTATTCCAGGGGTCTCCAACAATTGTGAAAATGCTTGCTTTTATTTTTTTGCATTCTATCGTAAACGGTCATAAACAAAGCTCCCGGCTGCTATCCAATCAACACCACAGTGCCATTATCCCACTCATGGTTAGCAACCATCGGCTTAAAAAGACAAACGTAACAATATCTGCCAATTCATTTCCAGCAATATTGCACCAGTCTGTCTGTTTGGTGCGCGCATTCATCTAGCACTCCATATATATATCCAGAAACATAGCCAGACTGACATTCCTTTCTTGCTTAATTAAAGGAGAATTCAACTCAAATTTGTTAGGTTTCCCCCAGCCTCAATTTATCTGATTTAAACATTGAGTCAATTTTTCATTGTTTCTCAATGCATACTATTGAGTGTAACATTTAAAAAAATAAAATGTACAGAATACATTTTAATGGGGCCCCCTTAGTTCATTAACCATTATTTGACCAGTTATATAGACAAACAAATCTCTTATATACACCAAGGACCCGTGGAAGAGTTGCAGGAGAATGTGCCCATTCGAAAGCTATAAAAAATACATTTTTAGTAGCTCTCATTAGTAATGCACCGATGACATTTTGCCGATACCCAATATTTTCCTTGCCAAAAAAAATAAACAGATACATTTTTTTAGGGGGCTTTAAAGCATTCTAGTACATTTAAATAGTTACACAGCGGTCTAAGGCACTGCATCTCAATGCAAGAGGCGTCACTACAGTCCTTGGTTCGAATCCAGGCTGTATCACATCCGGCCGTGATTGAGTCCCATATGGTGGCGCACAATTGGCCCAGCATCGTCCGTGTTTGTCCAGAGTAAGCATTCATTGTAAATAAGAATTGGTTCTTAACAGACTTACCTAGTTAAATAAAAGGTTACACACACTGACCAAAATGTTATTTTGTTGGCATTTACATATGTCCCCATTACCAGTAAAACAATCAAAACCTATTTCTTTCACTTACATGCTGTGCTGTTTCGTTGTTCAGCAACACTGAGGCATGCATGAGAGCATCAGCTGTTACGGACGACTGTGATCACGCTCTCCGTAGCCGACGTGAGTAAGACCTTTAAACAGGTCAACATACACAAGGCTGCGGGGCCAGACGGATTACCAGGATTGTGCTCCGGGCATGTGCTAACCAGCTGGCAGGTGTCTTCACTGACATTTTCAACATGTCCCTGATTGAGTCTGTAATACCATGTTCCAAGCAGACCACCATAGTCCCTGTGCCCAAGAACACAAAGGCAAACTGCCTAAATGACTACAGACCCGTAGCACTCAAGTGCGTTGAAAGGTTGGTAATGGCTCACATCAACACCATTATCCCAGAAACTCTAGACCCACTCCAATTTGCATACCGCCCAAACAGAGCCACAAATGATGCACTCTATTGCATTCCACACTGCCCTTTCCCACCTGGACAAAAGGAACACTTATGTGAGAATGCTATTCATTGACTACAGCTCTGCGTTCAACACCATAGTACTGGACTTCCTGACGGGCCACCCCCAGGTGGTGAGGGTAGGTAGCAACATATCTGGATCCTGGACTTCCTGACGGGCCACCCCCAGGTGGTGAGGGTAGGTAGCAACATATCTGCCACACTGACCCTCAACACTGGAGCTCCCCGGGGGTGCGTGCTCAGTCCCCTCCTGTACTCACTGTTCACCCACGACTGCATGGCCAGGCACGACTCCAACACCATCATTAAGTTTGCAGATGACAACAGTGGTAGGCCTGATCACGGACAACGACGAGACAGCCTATAGGGAGGTCAGAGACCAGGCCGGGTGTTGCCAGAATAACAACCTATCCCTCAACGTAACCAAGACTAAGGAGATGATTGTGGACTACAGGAAAAGGAGGACCGAGCACGCCCCCCATTCTCATCGACGGTGCTGTAGTGGAGCAGGTTGAGAGCTTCAAGTTCCTTGGTGTCCACATCAACAACAAACTAGAATGGTCCAAACACACCAAGACAGTCATGAAGAGGGCACGACAAAGCCTATTCCCCCTCAGGAATACTAAAAAGACTTGGCATTGGTCCTGAGATCCTCAAAAAGGTTCTACAGCTGCAACATCGAGAGCATCCTGACTGGTTGCATCACTTCCTGGTACGGCAATTGCTCGGCCTCTGACCGCAAGGCACTACAGAGGGTAGTACATACAGCCCAGTACATCACTGGGGCAAAACTGCCTGCTATCCAGGCAGAGTCAGAGGAAGGCCCTAAAAATTGTTAAAGACCCCAGCCACAGACTGTTGTTCTCTTCACTATCGCTTGTCAAGCAGTACCTGAGTGCCAAGTCTAGGACAAAAAGGCTTCAACCGTTTTTACCCCAAGCCATAAGACTCCTGAACAGGTAATCCAATGGCTACCCGGACTATTTGCATTGTGTGCCCCCCCCCAACCCTTATTTTTACGCTGCTGCTACTCTGTTTAACATATTGCACAGTCACTTAAACTATACATTCATGTACATACTACCCCAATTGGGCCGACCAACCAGTGCTCCCACACATTGGCTAACCGGGCTATCTGCATTGTGTCCCACCCCCCAACCCCTCTTTTACGCTCCTCTTTGTTCATCAGTCACTTTAACCATACCTACATACTACCTCAATCAGCCTGACTAACCGGTGTCTGTACGCAGGACAGCCTCGTATATAGCCTGTCTTTTTACTGTTTTATTTCTTTACCTACCTATTGTTCACCTAATACCTTTTTTGCACTATTGGTTAGAGCCTGTAAGTAAGCATTTCACTGTAAGGTCTACACCGGTTGTATTCGGCACACGTGACAAATAAACTTTGATTTGATTAGCCACAATAGTGGACTTCACGGTTAGCCTTCAAAATAAAAGTACGGCATAATTCTACTTTGTATTAATTTGCATCACTGTCAAAGACATACTTTTATTTAGAAGGCAAACCGCAAATTCCACTATTGTGTCTAATCCTTGTGGTTAGCTTCACAACATAACCCGGTCCTGTCGAGCATCACTACCCAGATGAAGCTCGCTGGCTGCCTATAACGTTAGCTTTGGGCAACAGGGTTAAGTAGCTGGCTAGCTATTTATTTTCATTAACTGAAGTTCAATTTCAATAGGTGAACAACACTTAAAAGGGTTCCTAAATTATTTCAAAGAATAATGAAAATGACTGCAGTTTCTACTGGTCATTGTTTTCAGGCTGATTGCATTGGCGCTAGCTAGGTACCAAGCTAAAGCTAGCTACCCCAGAAGTTGTGGTCCAACAAATTATGCTTTATTACCAACGTGGTACTGTAAACACATCGTTCGTGGCAGGTGTTTGCAGACTTTTTTGTACAGCTTTGACAGTGCTACTGTATCTTTTTTGACACACAAAGACCCAAACAGCTTTCCATAGTATGTATGTCGTGAAGCTAATAGCAGTGACGCCATTACTGTGTAACTCCGGTAGGGCAACATCTGAAAAATAGTGCACTTGGTAGTGTGTACCGGTGCTCGACCAGTCGGCGAAAGCCAACATCACCCACGACAGAGAATGGTTGATTTTCAAGGGCAATGAATTCCATTATCTTGGCTTTAGTGGATTTTGCCTTTGAGTTGTCTCGCTGACATTTTCTTACTCTTTCAAATGACTGCTCGATCCACACAGCAGACATGGGCTAGGTTATGAATGCTGAGTTGCATGTGTAGCCAAAATTTTACGTGGCGCCATTACGTTATGTACCTACGTTATATAGGTATGCACAAACTTTGACATCGGTTTTGCACATCAGCGTTAAACTAGGCATCGGGCCGATACCGATGTTGGCATTTTTAGCTAATATCGGCCGATTCTGATATGTTCACTGATATCGTGCATCCCTAGCTCTCATGCTAGAAAAGGATGGAGACCCCTACTTTATACCATGGCATTGTTAAATACTCATTTCGGTTTGGCTTGAAGGGCATTCTAGAGCATGCGTTATTTCCCTTTAACGCCACGTAAGAATTTGTTCTTAACTGACTTGCATAGTTAAAGGTTAAATAAAAATATAACGCACAGTATATCAGCACGGTAGAATTCAATGGCTTGAGTTCATTCTTCCATGTTTGAACAGCTTTTGAACGCAAAAGTCAAATTGAAAACATTCATAATAGCAAAATAGGACTGCTGGTTTGGTCTGATACTTTTGAGGAGAAAGGGAAATTCCATTGGAATTGTATTAACAGCCATTGTGTAAGTTGCCTATGTGTCGTCAATGGGCCATGCTGTACATTCTGGGACAAAGAAAGCTCTCCTTCAAGGAGTGAAGGGGAGTTAATGTTGACGAAAACAGTATGAATTTCATCAACAACATAACATGTTTCTCGAGATTATTAACTTGTTCTCAGTGACATTACGTACTGTTGAGGAAAATTGGCAGGTTTCTCAACCAATACCCCGACTGAGAATCATGACGATTAGCTTAACAACCGCGTGATGCTGCATGACAATGTGAACATGATTGGGTGACAATCTGCTGACCGAGGAGTTATACATTCCCCCATTGCCCACTGGGAGTCTTCTTTGGTTTGGTAAGCTAAATAAGTAAGTCTGTTTGGTTACTAAGGCGACTACTGTAGCTACCAATTAAACTTGCTAGCTACTTTAGTGGATTTGGAACACATGTCTCCTGGTAATTGTGTCAAATTATAGCCATGATACAAAAGGGATAACCAACGCTGGGGTTCTATGCGTTCTCTGGAAAACAATGCAACTCCCTGGGAGCTAAGTTCCACTCCGCTAGCGCGTCGTAGAACATGCCTTCTACGTCGTTCATCATTTCCCACAGAACACATAGCTTCTTGATTATCCCTTATGTAATTGACAAATCTTTACACAAGTTGAAAATGGTGGGCGTAGCCTACGAAGCATGACACACGCAATGAGGAAATTGAGGCTAGGAGTTGCACAATACACCTACAGCATTTAACCACCATAAAATATATAAGGAAGGCATACATCTGTTTTCTAAAGACATTTGTCAGCAGTATCATACATGAGCATCAAACTGCTGTATACATGCTCACACCTGCAACTGCCAGAGAAGGCTTCACAGAACCCCCTGTTATAGTCTAGGTCCAACAAGGCACGCTGCAGCATACAGCCATGATGGCTACACTGCAGCACCTGCCCAAGACCAGATTATCAAAAGCATGCACGTCCAGAATTACACACCATTCCCTATATAGTTCACTAACTTCTGCCCAGAGCCATATGGGCCCAGGTCAAAAGTACTGCATTAAATAGGGAGTCATTTGGGACAGATATACTATAGGCCAAGCCATGTAGCCTACTTACCAGATAGGCCAATTACAGCAGAGGTGAGAGGGATCCATGGATCTTGGCGCCACGGAAATAGAATCTGTGTCATTCTATTTCTATGCTTTGGCCTTTCATGCATCTGGTCTGTATGCCGCACATCATGTGACTTCAAGGACATTGACTTGTTAAAATATCCTGAACCACTTCAGGTGGGAAAGATTAGAGAAGTGTTTTAGTATGCAGTTTATTGTTGAGATTATAAACATTAGATCCATATATTAGACAGTTCAATTTAGAAAAGAGAATATTTGATCTGTCCCTCATGACTTGATATTATCCTGGTATGCCTCACTGGAAGGGGAAATCTTTCTGGGCCTAGACTACTAGCTAAGCCTGTGTACGCTTTTCACGACAGTACACCTTTACCACTAAAGTTAACTAGCTGGATAAAAACCTAGTTTCATTGAATTGCAAAGACGTCTACAGCATTTGATTTATTTCAACACAAAAGATAGAAGGGACACTTCTGTTAACTAAAGACAAAGTTTGTCTGCAGTATCATACATGAGCATCAAACTGCTGTATACATGCTCACACCTGCAACTGCCAGGGCAGCTTCACAGAACCCCCTGTTATAGTCTAGGTCCAACAAGGCATGCTGCAACATACAGCCATGATGGCTACACTGCAGCACCTGCCCAAGACCAGATTATTTACACAGTGATTCCCTAATGGCACCCTAGTACCTATATAGTGCACTACTTTGACCAAATCCTTGGACAAAAGTAGTGCACTAAATGGGGAATAGGGTGCCATTTGGTGAAAAAGCCAGACTATAGCCCAAGCCAGACTACAGCCCAAGCCAGACTACAGCCCAAGCCACATAGCCTAAAAAGTAGTGCACTAAGTAGGGAATAGTGTGCCATTTGGGACAAACACAGACTATAGGCCAAGCCATGTAGCCTACTTACCCAGTAGGCCAATTACAGCAGAGGTAAGAGGGACCCATTTCTCACAGAAATCGAATCTATTAATATATTTCTATGCTTTGCCCCTTCATTGTCATCAGGCATCTGGTCTCAATAGACGCCCCATCATGCGAGTTCATCAAGGACATCGGACACGATGAGATGCCGACCAACTACAGGTGAGAAACAGAAGACACGTTTTTAGTACAGTAGTTTGTCGATCTGATAAACACTGGTTTCATATGTGGGACAGTTCAATTTAAGAACATTTGATCGGCTCCTCATGAGTTTATTTATCTTATCCAAAGTATGCCCTCTACTGGACAACGTTATCACCAACAGGGAAATCTTTGTCACTAGACCACGTCTCAAACTCATTCCGTGGAGGGACGAGTGACTGCGGGTTTTCGCTCCTCCCTCGTACTTGCGTGATCAATTCAGCTCATTAATTAGTTGGAAACTCCAGTCACCTGGTTGTTTGTCTTTATTACACACAAATTGAAAGGAAATAAAAAGGCAGCATACACTCAGCCCTCCATAAAATGAGTTTGACACCGCTGCACTAGACTACTAAACCTGTATACTCTTCTACAGTACCCCTTTCCCACTAAAGTTAGTTGGCGAAAACCAATCTAGTTTAATTGAATTGTAAATACGTCTACAGCATTATTTCAACACAAAAAGACAGAAGGGACACTTCTGTTACCTAAAGACAAAGATTGTCTGCAGTATCATACATGAGCATCAAACTGCTGTATACATGCTCACACCTGCAACTGCCAGGGCAGCTTCACAGAACCCCCTGTTATAGTCTAGGTCCAACAAGGCACACTGCAGCATTCAGCCATGATAGCTACACTGCAGCACCTGCCCAAGACCAGATTATCAAAAGCATGCACGTCCAGAATGACACACCATTCCCTATATAGTTCACTAACTTCTGACCAGAGCCATATGGGCCCAGGTCAAAAGTACTGCATTAAAAAGGGAGTAAATTGGGACAGATACACTATAGGCCAAGCCATGTAGCCTACTTACCAGGTAGGCCAAATACAGCAGAGGTGAAAGGGATCCATGGATCTTGGCGTCACGGAAATAGAATCTATATCATTCTATTTCTATGCTTTGCCGCTTCATTGTCATCATGCATCTGGTCTCAATGGCGCCCATCATGTGACTTCAAGGACATTGACCTGTTAAAATATCCTGAACCACTTCAGGTGGGAAAGATTAGAGTAGTGTTTTAGTATGCAGTTTATTGTTGAGATGATAAACATTATATCGATATGTCAGACAGTTCAATTTATAAAAGAGAATATTTGATCTGTCCCTCATGACTATTGATATTATCCTGGTATGCCTCACTGGAAGATGTGTATCATTATCACCAACAGGGAAATCTTTCTGGGCCTAGACTACTAGCTAAGCCTGTGTACCCTTTTCACGACAGTACACCTTTGCCACTAAAATTAACTAGCTGGTAAAATCTAGTTTAATTGAATTGTAAATACGTCTACAGCATTATTTCAACACAAAAAGATAGAAGGGACACTTCTGTTACCTAAAGACAAAGTTTGTCTGCAGTATCATACATGAGCATCAAACTGCTGTATACATGCTCACACCTGCAACTGCCAGGGCAGCTTCACAGAACCCCCTGTTATAGTCTAGGTCCAACAAGGCACACTGCAGCATACAGCCATGATGGCTACACTGCAGCACCTGCCCAAGACCAGATTATTTACACAGTGATTCCCTAATGACACCCTAGTATCTATATAGTGCACTACTTTGACCAAATCCCTGGACAAAAGTAGTGCACTAAATAGGGAATAGTGTGCCATTTAGGGGAAAAAGCCAGACTATAGGCCAAGCCTTGTAGTATACTTACCCAGTAGGCCAATTACAGCAGAGGTGAGAGGGATCCATGATCTTGGCACCACAGACATATGTGTACCTTAATTGTCAGCATGCATCTCTTGACTTCAAGGACAACTGGCTCGTTGAGATATGTTTCCCATCTGTAGTGGTTCAGCATAGGAGATTAGTGTTTTAGTAGAGCAGTTTATTGTTGAGATGATAAACATTGGTTTGTACCGGTACTAGCCAAACCTATACTCTTTTCTATAGTACCCCTTTGCCACTAAATTAGATAGCTGGCTAGTAAAAATGAATCTAGTTTAATTGAATACTAAATACATTACAGAACTTTAGATTAACAAAAAAAAAAAAAAATTGAGGGAAGGGACCAACGTATGTTTTTTAAAGACAAAGGTTTGTGTACAGTATCATGAGCATCAAACTGCTGTATACATGCTCACAACGGCCGGGCTTCACAGAACCCACTGCTATAGTATACGGGTATCTGCCAAAATAATGGAAACGCTTGAGTAAATATAAGATACAACGTATATTGAAAGCTTCCACACGTGTGGTTTCTGAATTCCTCAAGCAATTAACATCCCATAATGTTTTGGGTCATGTATAAAAATCAAAGTCGCCTATTATTTTCATTACCATGGCTAAAAGAGATTTGCATCTTTGAAATAGGGGTCTCAAATGAGTATAGGTGGTTTAAATTGTGTACGTCAGTCACCAGATTTTAACACGCTACAGCCTACGGCCATGATGGCTACACAGCAGCACCTGCCCAAAACCAGATTAGCTACCGAGTACCGTGACTGCCAAATGACACCCTATTTCCTAAGTGCCCTGGTCAAAAATAGGGAATACGGTGGCATTTAGGACAGATACATGTTATAAATACAACAGTTACCAGAAACAAGTTCCCGTTTAGAAAATGTGACCACCGTCATCGTCCTAGCTAACGTTAGACTTGTTTGGCCTGGTTGGACGTTTAACAAAAGTAGCTAGCTAACGTTAGCTTTTCGCTGGCAGGTTAGCAAGGACACATTTCTTACCATGTTCAATGTGTTTTGGTCATGTCCATCCATTCGAATCATCTAATTTCCTCAATACATAACAAAATGTAAGGTTTTTAAAAAAAGTTTTAAAAAAGAGCCCTACTTTGCTAGCTTGCCGCCTCAGACAAGGACAAAAATACTTCTTCTTTGGGATTGTGTTGGCGGATCGCATCCAATTTAAGATGCATACCCCGCCACCTACTGGAGAGTGAGGCCATTCAAGACCTATCCTATACTGAACAAAAATATAATCGCAACATCCCATGTTTCATGAACTGAAATAAAATCTCAGAATTGTTCCATACGCACCAAAAGCTTATTTCTCTCAAATTTTGTGCACTAATTTGTTTACATCCCTGTAAGTGAGCATTTCTCCTATGCCAAGTTAATGCATCCACTTGACAGGTGTGGCATATCAAGAAGCTGAGTAAACAGCACCGTCATTACACAGGTGCACCTTGTGCTGCGGACAATAAAAGGCCACTCTAGAATGTGCAGTTCTGTCATACAACACAATGCCACAGATGTCTCAAGTTGAGGGAGTGTACAATTGGCATATTGACTGCAGGAATGTCTACAGGAATGTTGACAGAGAATTAAATATTAATAATGTTAGAGAATTTTGCAGTACGTCCAACCGGCCTCACAACTGCAGTTCACATGTAACCACGCCAGCCCAGGACCTCCACATTCAGCTTCTTCACCTGCAGGATCATCTGAGACCAGCCACCCAGACAGCTGACAAAACTGAGGAGTATTTCTGTTTGTAATAAAGCCCTTTTGTGGAGAAAAAACGAATTCTGATTGGCTGGGCCTAGCTCCCCAAGGGTGCACCCCTGCCCAGTCATGTGAAATCAATAGATTAGGGCCTAATGAATTTATTTAAATTCACTGATTTCCTTATAATCAAATGTTATTGGTCACATAAGTGTTTAGCAGATGTTATTGTGGGTGTGGCGAAATGCTTGTGTAACTCTGTTTATATTTTTGTTCAGTATACATTCAATTCTTTGTGATACAGTACTATAACATTTGGGGAAATGAAAAATCACTCTGCCAACTATTAGCTCTTTCTTTAAAATAAAATAATATATAATAAAATAACTATTTACCCTATCTAATGCACAAATGTGCCTAATTGGTTTATTAATACATTTTCAAGTTCATAACTGTGCATTCTCCTCAAACAATAGCATGGTATTATTTCACTGTAATAGCTACTGTAAATTGGACAGTGCAGTTAGATTAACAAAAATGTAAGCTTTCTGCCAATATCAAATATGTCTATGTCCCGGGAAATGTACTTGTTACTTACAACCTCAAGCTGATCGCATTAGCCTACGTTAGCTCAACCATCTCGCGGGGGACCCACCGATCCTGTAGAGGTTTTAAACAAATGTGGTTTCTAATGACAATTGAGATAAACGAACTATGGCATATGGGGACGACAAATGGATAAGAGGCGATCTGTAATTTTGATTAAGACAATGAGCAAGCTAGGACGGACGTAACGTTATTTAATATAACTATTTGTTTAGCACTTTTGAAATGTACAGCGACAGAATTCAGAACAAGGGCGGTTCTTACAGTGCTCTCCTTGTACACCAAGTTAGAACCGTACGATAAATAAAGGGGGCATATAAGCAGACAATGAAAGCTCTTACAATATTCGATGATTACATTTCTCTAAAACAGGTTATAGGCTACAGTAGAAGTCAGAACAGTAGCCGAAATTAAGAGGGGTAAATAGACCAAATTATTAGGGTGAGGCACATGGGCTACTAACATCTTACTACACAACATACACTTAATATTACTTTCTGAGCTACAGTATACATATCTCCCTGGCATATTACATCATTTATGAAGCAGCATTCATTATCTTTTTGGACTCACATTGTTGTGCTCGGCTCACTTTAACAGGAAGGTGGAGCGGCGGTCCTCCAAATTAACAGTTGTTTTGAGCACGGCACTAATTGTTTGAATGTTAAATGAAGACAATTCCGGCGTCAGGCGAAGTTTTACTCAAATAAGCATTTTTCAGGGGGTAAACCAGAACAGGTGGCTCTAATTTGCGGAGAGCATGGTTAGTTATCCCACTTCTGACACCATGTTTGAATGTTAAATGAAGAGACAGAGGCATGGATGCGAGTAACCAGTCTTGTTCAGTATATTGCAATACATCCGGGTATTTCAAGCACACCGGTAAAACACTGGAGTTGCAGTAATTAACATTTACCAACAGATGGCATCACTGTGCCATCTTACACCCATAACACTAATCATACCTCACTGACAGCATTGCCAATGTTGAATGTTTATCATTTTAAACTCGGAAAATAGCCCCTTAATCCCAGATTTGGGCCCACACAGCCACTGTCACTGATTCCTTCCAAACCACTTGTTGAATTTGCAATTTATAACTTGTTGTTTAGTATTTATTTCCAAGAGCCGATACGTTTTATCTATAATTTCTCTTCATTATTTCTCTTCATATGACAAGGATTTTAAAAGGATTTGCCGGTAGATTGTCGACTTGATTCATGATGATGACTGCTAGCTAAGATTTTGAAAGTATGACGTTGACATGATCAGTCCAATCAAAGCTACTTTACATATAACGTGATATGATGTCATTTTATCTGTGGCCACTGACCTTGAGCCTTCTTGGATGGGCACTTCTATGGCAGCAACCGAAGGGCTAGAATTTTCAATGTCTCCTCTTACACTTGGCAGTGATGTGAAGTTTTCATGAGTGATGGAACACTGAGCCAATCATGGCGCAACACTCCATATTTTCTCCTGGCTTCGCCACCACCACAGAAAACACTGAGCTAGGCTGAAACACCTGCATTTTGGAGATGCTTTACTCGAGAAAACAGAGACCATGTTTGTACGTGGCTTTATTAACTCAATGATATATATTATTTTTTACATTGTTTGCAAACTGATGTGACACGTATTAATGCAAAAAATAACATGCAAAACAGGCAAGCCCCCCCAAAATTCATGACAGGTCGCTACTGTCTGTAATATGTTTCCTGACTGTCACCCCACATTCATGTAATACGTTTCCTGAATGCCCCCTCCCCCCAAACACATTCCTGCACTACAAATGCTGACCCAGAACATCCTGTCATTGGATCTTTTGAACCATCTGTGTAAATGGCAACAAAATCCTGGTACACAGTATCCAGACATCTATTAAACAAACCAGATGGATCAACACCCTCCCTGTCTTTCTGTAGTCTCTCCAACACTTTTGGATCAACTACTTCCGAACTCTGGTGCGTTTACACCCTTACTTCGGTTCGTTTGGACTGGTGTGAACATTCTCTATCCGCACCCGGGGGCGCAGTCCGGACTAAACACAGGAAAATAACCAGAGTTGCACAATATTGTGGTTGTTTGAAAGCGAGCATTTGATGAAATATTTAGTTCGTTTGTAACCGTCGATATCTGATTCGAAATATAGCTCAAAACTAGTCTGTGTGAAAACGGCAGGGATCATCAACTAGATTCAACCGCATGCCGAATTGTTTTATTTAGCAGATGGTCAGGGTACCGGAACATAATTACAAATAATTTGTAGACTGCAAATTGACTGCAAGAAGCGCAAACATATAATATGTGACTAAAACATAATTTAAAACCTTGCTTACATTTGTATATGATAACATGTATCTGTTATGCGTTGGGGAACCGTGCTCTCAGGGCTCTGTTCAAGCTGTAAAACTGAAGCTTTACAGAGTCGGCGATAGAAATGTAATTTCCGATTGAACCGATATATGAAGCGTTTACCGTGAATGCAGTGTTTTAACATTGCATTTAAATTTCAATCACGCTGTAAAGTTGGACTTCCGCGATGCGGACTGAATATACCCCCAAAATGAATTGCCACTCATGCAGTATAAAGCATTCGTTGACGCACACCCTAAAATGTTGGAAAGATGCTGACTAACGGAATAGTAAACTTGTGTAAAACATTCATAAAGATACCCTCACAACTGGATACACGCTAAATATGGTCCCAATAAATTCATGGGTTAACACCAACCCTGAAGAAATGTATGGCAAATGTCTACTTTAAAGCCTTTGCAAAATGGCTTTCAATATTGAAATGTCAAATAGAGGCAACATATCATGAAATGCTTTATTCAACTCATCACATCATTATGCAGAAATTCCTCAGATTACTTCACAAGCAATACAGCATTCATCATCAGAGGTCCCTATTCAAAAAAGAGACAATGAAAAAACTAAACTTCAATAACTTCTAAAGCAAGTTGCCAATCTATTAAAATATGTGAAGCGCACAAACTGCCGCTCACGGGGGAAATTTGCCCTAGGTACAGTTCTAGGATCAGCTTCTCCTCCCTCAATCCTGATCTTAACCATTAGCGGGGGAAATGCAAAACTAACCCAAGTTCAACGTCTATGGACTAACTTCACCTTACACCGAACATTGCCTGTTGTTTACACTCCTGCTCAGTGGGTTGGTCAGTGCTGAGTGGCTCAGGTGACAAGTGAAGGTCTGTCCGGAGCTCCAGCTTGTGGAGGGCAGACTAAGGAGGCTGCTCAGGGCGTACGTGCCGTCAGCCTGGCGCTGAGACTCGCCCTTCTGGTCCTCAGCACCCGTCAGAGAGCCACTGTCATCAGACCAGGACAGGGAGGCACCGTCAGGGTGGAAGCCCTGCGCCAGGCACACCAGGGTGGTCTTGTCCCCAGAGGGAAGGGCTGGGGCCATCAGGACCAGAGAAGGGGGTGATGGAGGGCGGGCTGACAGGGGAAGACACAAAAGATAGACTGCAACAGTGAGATGGATCAAGATTCTCTCATTGAAAACAATAAGAATGGAATTTAACTTAAAGTACACTGTAATTGTTTCAAATTCAGTCAAAATTAAAACAGTTCATTATTTATCTTTGAACATAGATGTAATATCCTAGTGTTAAACTTTGAACTGCCTCAGTAGTCTCTTTATATTTTCCAGAATATCACTTATAATCCTGAAACCAAAAAAATAAACGTTTTCCTATTTCTTGTAAGATTGGTGTACTTGACTTGAAAGGGACCATTCACATTGATCAAGAGCATCTCCGTTAACCAGCTGGCAAATGATCCTCTGTAGTCCCCGCTACCATAAATTAAATAAATGAATGTACAGTGTGATTTTAATTAATATGTTACCTCAACAATTAGTGTTCATTATTATTGACAATGTATATTTGGGTTTTATATATGAATCAACACATACTGAAGATTTGAACATATATTCTAACCATAACATACAGTACAACCTAAGAAAGGTACAAATACAGATTTGTTGATTAAAGAAAGCACATCACATAATTATAATAAGGCACGAGGGGTATATATACCAAAATACCACAGCTTTCTTGCTTCAGGTCCTGAGCTACAGACAGTTAGATTTGGGTATGTCATTTTAGGCGAAAATTGAAAAAAAGGGTCCGATCCTTAAGAGGATATATACCAATATACCACGGCTTTCAGCCAATCAGCATTCAGGGCTCGAACCACCCAGTTTATAATATAACATAATGCATAGAGGTCATAAAACACGTCACAGAAAACCTTTGTGTTTTAATTTTCAAAGTGGACTCATGAGTAAGCTGAATCATGATCTGGAGTAGAAAATCACAGACCACTTTTATCATCACCTCCCTGTGTCATCTATCTGAATGTTTATGCATCTCAAATGGCCTATTCCCAATATAGTGCACTACTTTTGACCAAGGCTCTGGTCAGAAGTAGTGTACTATAAAGGGTAGAGGGTATCATTTGTGACGCAGACATGTTTGTAAAAGAATGTGGGTGTGTATGTGCACTGACTTGTGGTTTGAGACCACATTTCGGTTCCCCTTCTTCTGTATCACTGTGCAGCTGTTGTCTCAGTTTCTCTGTCTTGGGGAGCTCCCCACCCCTCTCTGGTACTAAAAATACCCCAGAGCTCTCACACCTGGACAAGTGCAGAGGACATCACTGCACACTCACTGGGCACCTCTGAGAATGAGAGAAATGCTTGCAAAAGTCTACCATTTTTAATTGTAGAGAGAAATGCAGCCCAACGAGTGAGACAGTTGAACAAAATAATTCACAATAAGTCACGGCCCATGGAATAGTCAATGGCAATGTAAAACCAGAAAAAATACAACTTCAAACTTGACCTATTTTGAAAAAAATATCAGAGTACGATTATCCTGAATACATCTTGTGTTTATTCATTTTTGAAGATGTTGTTTCATAATATGCCTTGAACGTTTCAACGATGCCTTTTAAGATGCTGTTCATGATCATGCCTCGAGACCTCCTTCTGTTTTTGGGGTTAGACGATTGAAAAAGAAAAGTCAATTACTACATGAGAAGAAAAACAAACCGTTATTTATTCATAACAAATACAAGGTCAAGAAATGAAGATACTGACTGATAATGTGTTGTTTGAGATGTTCATTACCAGGTATAAAGCTGTGTAACACGGTGGCTGACAGTATTGGAGTTGAAACCACATGTTGACTAAAACAATCACCTGCTCTCATAGAGTACATACATGTCGACTCCTTTAGGAGAGCCAGCAGAGTCCCCATTTCTCCAATGAAAGAGTCGGCCGAACCACCCCTCAGTCTTTGGGGCAAATGAGCTGGCGTCATTGGGAGGTGGGGCGTCAACTTTTGGGGACTGCCTAATGGCAATGGAGGGAGCAATAGCCTGGGAGATAGGCTCCTCGTCATCGGCCATGGGTGGAATTGTGATGGTCTGGCAGGAGTAATGGAAGGGTCGCATCTCACGCCAAACCTTGTCCCTTGTTGAAATGGGATCTTCATCCTCCATTGTATCGTTAGCTTTGGTAGTGTTGTCCTGGCCATCGACATGGGTGGAGGTCTGTACCTCACCCCAAACCTTGTCCTGTGAAATGGGCTCCTCAACATCTGTGGGGACATGGTTGGATGTCTGTGTGTTGTCCATAGGAAAGTAGCTTACTGGCTTTTTCTCCTTCTTCCTCTTCTCTCTCTTCTCCTTATTATCCCCAGGTGTGTGCAAGGGCGTGTGAAGGCGAGGGGAGGGTGGCTGGGCTGACAGTAGACCGCTTGCGCCTTCCCTCCGCAAGTCCTCCTGGATCTGCCTCAAGGCGTGTTCCCAGCAGTACTGAGTACAGTACTTCTGTCTCTTTCACTCATCTGACAGGGCTGTAGCTTGTCCAGACAGGCTCCATACCAACTGACACTGCTGCTCGTCGACGAGGGGTGTGCCGTTGATCTGTGAGGACACCTGCAGGTCACGGAGGGGAGTAGTATCACCCTCTATAGTCCTTCACATCTTCGAGTTTGAGTGGTTTTTCGTTCCCCCTAGGGAAGGCCTGTATGTTGTCACATAGGGGTGGTTCATTGTCAGGTGGACTATTGATAAGTTTGTCGTCCAGGGGTTTGGCTTAACCCTCCGTATAGGTCTGTAAGACATCATCGCTGGATGGAGTATTCATCTCCTGAGAGGGATGGTTCAGGTTCTTTTCAGGAGTACTTTGAACCACCGGGAGGACCTGCACATTACCCAAGATGTACACAGCATACTCTGTAATCATCATCATTTTCATCATGAACCAATACTTGGCTGACGATACTCACTTTAACGTGGACGCAGAAGAATGCAATAAACTGCCACAGGATGTAGCCAAGGAGGAAACTTCCTCTAGGTAACATCCTTTAAGGGGGTCTCATATCTAGAGAAGAGAAAACACATCATGTTTTTTAACAGACTGAGGAGAAAAAGGGGGGGCTTCACAGTCACACCATGGCCTATTGTGCAGCTTTAGGATTTGATTGGAGCATCTTTAGGATTATAGAAGATTTCTCCTCCTAATTAGTGATTGTCAACAAACTGAATCGCAGCTCCTCACACCCACTACCTGTGGTTACCTGGCGACCGTCCCCTCTGCGTTTGCCGGCTGCCCAACTGCTTAGTCCAAGCCTGTTCCTGCATTCCCTGGTCCCGCATTTCCACGGTGACCTCCACTCCATCAGCTGGTCAGTCAATGTAGCGGTCTGAGTTCCACCGTGGATACACAGCAACCTATCATGTCATTCATGGTCATTCTCACTGACTTTAACTTGTTACTCTGCAGAATCAAGTCATTCATAGACACTTTCGCGGAAAACGTGTTATTCTAACAAATAGCATGTGAATTATGGACATTCCAATGGACGCTTAAAATGTTTCATATAGATACTGTACCTGATATTCTATCATATTTACTGCTGACTGTCTACTATCTATGCTGACTGTTCTTATTAAGTGTTGTGTTGTGGCCATGTATTTCTGTCCCGTTGTTTTGTGATATCTGTTCTCCTTGTGCTGTAACTGTTCTGTATTGACTTTTGTGTTTGTCATATGTCCCTGTCCTTCTGTCTGTCTTGTCCTGTGATTTCAATGTTGTTTTGTTATTTTATGTATTGCTCTGCACTTCCCAGCTGTCAGTGGCCAGGCTGTCATTGTAAATAAGAATTTGTTCTTAATTAACTCGCCTGAACCATCTAACATGGAGTTGTAAAATACTGAACTTCCTCTTTAAATACCACATTAGTAAAACCATCCTCCAGGTTGGCAAAAAAATATCTAACGTAACGTGTCACGCCCTAATTTGTTTCACCTGTCCTTGTGTTTGTCTCCTCCCCCCTCCAGGTGTTGCCCACCTTCCCCATTATCCCCTGAGTACTTACACCTGTGTTCTCTGTTTGTCTGTTGCCAGTTTGTCTTGTTTGGTCAAGTCAACCAGTGGTTTGTCTCAGCTCCTGCTGAGCTGCAGAACGTCAAGGACAGCCTGAAGAGAAGCTAGCTCTGTGGGGCCATGCAGCAGGGAACCATTAAGGAGCGGCAGAGGAAGTTGGATGAGCCTTGTGGATGGAGAGAGGCCTTGAAGAGACATCTCATCAACTGAAGGACGAGCAGGGCCTCCCAGCTGGAGAAGGCTCTGAAAGACACACTTAAAATCAACGAGGAGTCTGAGACCAGGGCCTCCCAGCTGGAGAGGGAGATGGCAGATATGGAGGCCAGACTGCAGGACGAGGAGAGCAGGGCCTCTCAGCTGGCCAGAGCTTTGAATGAGGAGAAGAACACCTGTGAGGAGCTAAGGAGTGAGCCAGGGAAAATGGAGGAGAAGAAGAGTGAGCTGGAGAACAACTTGACTGAAAGGGAAACAGGCTCGACTATCTGCACCCAGCTGAGGAGGGAGATCCAGGCTAATGTGGCCAAAGTGTAGCAATGGCGGCCGAAGAGGATCTCCTTTGAGCAACTCAAGGCTGAGCTGGAGGGCAAGATGGCAATAATGAAGAGAGGCATTCTGAAAAAGAGCCTGGGGCCAGCAATGAGCTGGCCTCAAAGCTGGTGAAAGCGGAGAAGGAGAGCAGCAGGCTGCAGAGGAGAAATCACTGCTTTAAAGATTTGATTGAGATAAACCAAAGTAATTTGTTACGTAAAGAGTTAGCCTGTTTATGTTAATTGTGCCACAAGCCAATGTGTGATTATGTTTTATTCTCTCTTTCAGATGCTCAACAATAAGAGGGGGTGTTGCTCCCTTCAGAAGAGGAAAGAGGAAACATTAAAGGCCCAATGCAGTCGAGAACTAACATTTCCTGTGTTTTATATATATTTCCTCACTGAGGTTCAAATAATAATGTGAAATTGTGAAAATAATGATAATGTCCTTTTAGTGTAAGAGCTGTTTGAAAAGGCTGCCTGAAATTTCAGCCTGTTTTGGTAGGATGGAATTTTGGCCTGGAGGTAAATTAGGTCATAGACCAATAAGAAAGAGTTTACAAACCTCTCTGACAATAACAGCTTTTTCTCCCCTTCCATACTCAGACCACTCCCAGAAAAAATTCTTACTTTGAGACATTGCTCTTTGCTAAGAATATATTTTTGTATATAACAGTGACCGCGGGTCATCTCTAGAACATTAGGTAATCTCTAGAATGTTATGGCCTCGGCTACTTCTTAGGAATCCAAATGGAATTCTAAATTCTATGTTTGCTACACACTCTGGCCATAAGAAAAATGGAGAGAAAGCTATTTTCATTGGTTAGGATTTAGAATATCCCGTTATATAACACCCTCTTTATTCTGGCACTCAGAGAGATCATGCGTGGAAGCGTAGCACGTGCACAAGGGTAGCCTATTGCGTTGTGTATATTTGATCCATTTGTCATGTCGTCTATGAAATTCAATGAAAATAGTAACTATATCTTCCTGTAAGGAAACTTCTTTTGTTGAGTGCGTCATACAGCAGTCACAGCGCACATCCATATCATGTAAGCTATTGTGAGTAAAACTCATGCCAAAATTAGATCACTGTTCATTGAACTTCTGTCTCCTGTTTCTTAAAAAAAAAAAGAGCCACTAGATGGAGCCATACACCATTTTATGAAGAGAACTTGTAAATGAAAAAGTCCTTCTAAAGACAGCTGTTTTGGTGATGGACGGATGGACCATTGAAAATGTTGTCCCTCTAGATCACGCGATGCCATAAGATAGACTACATGGAACTACTACCGTCCCAAGACGATTGCCATTTCTGAGATCAGCAGCACTAGCCCTGCTTCATCATCATCATCATCACCACCAACCTTTACCTTACATTCCCTCTGTTCAACAATCATATCAATAATACTTAAGCCCCACAGCATCCCAGAATCCCTTTAATAAGGTAAACTTTGGAGTGAAAATAAAAAGGATCAACACAATGATGTTCCCCAATGTCAAGAGTCGCCGACTAAACTAGAGCAAAGCCAGAGCACAGCTCCGTTGAGTACCATGGTGCATTGCATGCCTCTCCTTTCCAACTTAACTCCAATCATCAGCGGAGCTATGTGTGAGAGGGGGGGTTGTGGTGGAGCTGTTTACTCTCGGCTGAAAGTTTTGGGGCTAACTGGGTGTCTGTCTGCCTGCCTGTAGCTGAGAGCGCTCTCCCTCCCTCTGTGGAGGCCAATCACCAGTGAGTGAGTGACGAGGAGCGTCCCTGTTTTATTCCGGGCATGGGGCACCCCCTCCTGTCTGCCATTACTCCTGTCCTGCTGATTAGAACATTAGAACAGATCAGAAACCTTCTGGAGCAGACTGGGCCTGAGGGAGGTTGATAAAGGCCACTGGGAGGGTAGGATCTTTCCAAGCATGGACAGGGAGGGGGGTTTGTCGTGTAGCTGTAAACCCCATGGAACCTCGGGCTAGTTTCTATAGCTAGAAAGGACTAACTAGAATGAGCCACTGGTTCCGTTGGACCAAACAAGTTACCTGCGTAGCTAGCTGATCAAGTGAATGTCCCGGGCCGCAGTTGATATAGCATTGCTGGTTGCTGCACACTGGTCTGAGATGTGTTGTAGGATGACCACAGTCATGGTGACACACCCTGCCCATTTGTTTGTTTTTCTAAATGAGGTATCTGATTGGGGCAGAGAGCTTAGCTTGGACCGCCACACTACGGTAACAGGCTACCCGGACTATTTGCATTGACCACCCTCCCCCTTTTTTTACACTACTGCTACTCTGTTTATTATCTATGCATAGTCACTTTAGCCCTACCAACATGTACCCCTGCACATTGACTCTGTACCGGTACCCCCTGATTATAGCCTTGTCAATGTATTGTGTTTCTATTTATTTCATTTTTTTACTTTATTAAAAGTAAATGAATATTTTCAATATTTTCTTAATTCTTATTTTTCTTAAAACTGTATTGTTCGTTAAGGGCTTGTAAGTAAGCATTTCACGGTAACACTGTTGTATTCGGCACATTTGATTTGATTCTCATGAAAGGTTAAAGGGCAGGTGTGTAATACTAATTGGGGGGTGCTTTTATTTGTCCTGTTACACACTTGTACAAGTGCGTAATGAAAATGTGTTTCTTGCATATCCCAACTCCCCCTGAGACACCTGCAGGGAGTGGGGTCACAGCCAGAGTCACCATTGTCCTGCACCCCTGGAGCAATTGGGGTTAAGTGCTTTTCTCAAGGGTGCAGTGACACATTTTTCACCTTGTCAGCGCCATAATTCGAACCAGAAACCTATCAGTTACTGGCCCAATGCTCTAACCTCGAGGCTACCTGTATGTGTTTGTGTGTCTCAGCAGAGAGAGAAAGTGTGGTTGTAAAGTTATTCACTTTTGATAGGACAGATGGCACAGTGATAAATAATTGTGGTGCAGCATGTCAAAGAGGAGGCTCTGGGGAGGAAGGGAGGCAGAGAGAGAGAGAGAGCGAGAGAGAGAAATAGATAAATGAGAGGAGAAAGAGAGGAGTGGGTAGAGAGAGAGAGAGACACATAAGAGATAACCCAGCTAGCATATAACGTTCTGAGAACCATATATAACTCAGAGCTTGGTGAGAGTGTGGTTGTCTTATGGTTATTTTGCATACAACCTTCCCACAACTTTCTGGGAATGGTGCAGGATAGTTGCTTGGCTTTGGAACACTCTCAGCACATTTAAGGATTGGCCCCTTTTTTTCAATTTTCGCCAAAAATGACATACCCAAATCTAACTGCCTGTAGCTCAGGCCCTGAAACAAGGATATGCATTTTCTTGGTACTGTCACAGGCCGGCTCATAGCCTGTGGCAAAAATGAGAGGACATCAACAACCGGTATAGGCCAATTCAAAAAGTTCTTTATTATAAAACAAAACTATTAATTCTAAACAAAGAAAAAGGAATGAGGTGTGGAAATGTCATAATGTAGGGTGTATGTAGGGTGCATGGATGTGTGAATATGTGTGTGTAAACATGACTGAGTGGAAACTAAATAAACCAACAAAGGAACAAACAAAACAGGATCATACCTGGAGGAGCAGAGAGAGAGCAAGCGAAGCGAGCCCAGCGAGGAGAGGTTAGTGGAGCAGTTGGTTAAATACCCTGAGCCCAGGTGGCTCCAATCACACCAGCTCCAATTATTAACGACCCTCCTCTGACTGCAGGAGGAACCGCCCCTGCACTGCAGAGGAGGAGCCGTGACACCCCCCTCCTTAAAATGAGGGTCCCACCCTCAATTCAAGTTACGACCCAACATAATAAACACATGATCCAAATCCCCCCCCCCCCCCAAAAAAAACCCAGATACCAGTCCCGGCTCCTAGTAGTAGCCCTGTGTCCCCTAGCTGACTGTCCGTCCTCAAGCTCAGCAGCCCTGGTACCTGGGGAGCAAATTAAGAGGAAAGAGGCGCAGACAGCCCGCAGGGTTCAGCAGAGAGAAAATACAAACTAGGTTAAAGGAGCACGAGACAGAGCATCAGCAATTATATTATCCTTACCCCTAATGTGTCTAATATCCAGGTTGAATGGTTGCAAGAACAGAGCCCAACGCATCAGGCGGTGGTTGGGATTTTGCAGGGACTTCAGAAAAGTAAGTGGGTTGTGGTCCATGAACACAGTTAAAGGGGTTAAACCAGAACCAACATAGACCTCGAAGTGCTGTAAAGCCCAAATGAGACCTAAAGCCTCCTTTTCAATTACAGAATAGTTTTTCTGATACTTCTTAAATTTCCGGGAAAAGAAACTGACAGGACACTCAATATTGTCATCATTTTCCTGGAGAAGCACAGCCCCAGCACCGATTTGACTGGCGTCTACCTGCAATTTGAAAGGTTTCTCAAAATTTGGTGCTACCAACACGGGTGACAAACACAAAAGAGCCTTAACTGCATCAAATGCCTCTTGACACTGGGTGGACCAGAGAAATTCAGCCTTGGCATTCAACAGATTGGTCAGGGGGGACACTACTACCGAAAAGTTTTTACAATAAGCACGGTAGTACCCCGCCATTCCCAGGAAGCGCATCAGTTCTTTCTTTGTGGAGGGCTGTGGGACCTGCTTCACAGCCTGGACCTTGGCTTCCACGGGACATACAACACCCTGACCAACAACCTTGCCTAGGTATGTGACTGTAGCTTTGGCAAACTCACACTTGGCCAAATTTATAGTCAACCTGGCCCACACCAGTCTTTCGAACAGGGCTTGCACTCTACAGACATGCTCCTCCCAAGAGTCTGAGTAGACGACCACGTCGTCCAAGTACACGGCACACCCTTCCAGACCTGAGACCACCCGATTCATCAGCCTCTGGAAGGTAGCTGGAGCGTTCCGCAACCCGAAAGGCATCACTGTATAAGAGAACAAACCAGATGGAGTTATAAAGGCAGCAATCTCACAAGTTCTTTTGGTAAGGGGTACTTGCCAATATCCCTTTAAAAGATCAAATTTGCTAACATACTTTGCTGACCCAACTTGATCAATACAGTCCTCCATCCTAGGAAGAGGGTAAAGGTCTGCTTTAGTAACATTGTTAACCTTTCTATAATCAGTGCAAGGTCTGAAAGTGGAATCAGACTTTTTGACCAGAAGACAGGGTGAAGCCCAATTTGAATAACATGGCTCCGCAATACCATTGTTCAACATATACTGCACCTCTGTTTCCAATTGCAGTCTCTTCTCCTGAGATCCACGATAAAATCTCTGTTTGATAGGCTTAGCATCTCCGATGTCTATGTCATGTTCAATTAAGTGGGTTTTCGATAGAGTGTCAGAAAACAAAACAGGGTAGCTTCTAATAAGAGCTACCAATTCATCACGTTTCTTAGAGTCTAAATGATCTACCAAAACCCCAAGGTTTTGCAAAGTCTGGGAGTTTTTCAACCGACCTTGTAAGACCTCATCCGAAACCCTAACTACCTCCTCTTCTCCCCCCTCCACAAAGTTAAAGCCACAATATGCAGTGACTGGAGCAGCAGTCAACACTGACCTCACTGCTGGAGTGCCTTCCACTTTGTTTAGATCACGGGAGTGATACAATTTTAACAGGTTCACATGGCATAATTTCGAGGAATTCCTATGACCAGGGGTTTCAATAAGATAGTTCAAATCTGACACTTTGCGCAACACAGTGAAAGGACCACAATATTTTGCCTGAAAAGGTGAACTTACAAGAGGCAAAAGAGCAAGTACACGATCACCGGGACTAAACTCACGCAGCTCAGCCTGTCCATCATATTTCAGTTTCATTTTCTGTTGAGAACATTTTAGTTTTTCTTTCGCCAGTTCACCAGCCCTATACAACTTGAACCTAAAACCATTTACATAGTCAATAAGGTTCCGAGGTGGTTCCTCAGGCAAACAACCATCCTGCAGCACTGCTAAAGGCCCACGCACCTTATGACCAAACACTAAGTCATTTGGGCTAAACCCTGTGCTTTCCTGCACTACTTCATGAGCAGCTAGTAACAACCAAGTTAACCGCTCCTCCCAATCTGCAGACAGTTCTGTACAGTATGCACGAAGCAAGGATTTTAAAGTTTGATGAAAACGTTCCAAAGCTCCCTGACTCTGAGCATGGTACGCAGTAGACTTATTGTGTTTAACTTTAAGCTGTTTGAGAACCTGAGCAAATAAATGGGAGGTAAAGTTAGATCCCTGATCTGACTGGATGATTTTTGGAATCCCAAATGTTGAAATAAATTGAGTTAACGCTTTAACTACTGATTTTGAAGTTATGGTACGCAAGGGAAAAGCTGCCGGATATCTAGTTGCTTGACACATAACAGTTAATAAGTAGCTATGACCTGACTTGGACCGTGGTAAAGGCCCAACACAATCGATAATAAGATGCTCAAAAGGTTGCCCTACGGCTGGTATTGGATACAAAGGTGCTGGCTTTACAACCTGGTTTGGCTTGCTTGTGCGCTGACACGTATCACAAGTTTTAATAAACTGAGATACATCCCGCTTTAAACGTGGCCAGAAAAAATAACGGAGTATGCGATCATAAGTTTTACGAACACCCATATGACCTGCCACATCACCATGTGACGTCTGCAACACTTTATTTCGCAAAGTAGTAGGTACAACTATTTGAAAGACTGGTTCTCCTAGACCCTGATCATAGTGTGGAACCCATTTCCTAACCAACAGCCCATCAAGAAGAAAGTAACACTGAGCACTATTCCTCACCACTGAATCAGGAACAACTTTCTCAAACAGATCATCCAAAGTAGTATCAGCCTTTTGCTCAGCTATCAATGAATCTCTAGAACTAGTCAACTGTTCTGTCTGGAGTTTGACTGGCAACTCAAGACTTTCTGGCTTACTCTCAACCTTATTACGAGAGGCAGCGCGGGTAACAGCACAAACTGGAAATATCTCAGGAGATACACAGTTGCTATCTGGAGATACCCTTGCTGGGGACACTGAAGGTTGCTTCGTAAAGATGTTTACTTTTCCATCTGCCCACACCTTACTACCTGCCAAATCATTCCCCAAAATCATGTGGACTCCCTCTACTGGCAACTGGGGTCTAACCCCAACATCTACTTCACCCTCTACCAGACCACATTTTAAGGTAACTTCATGTAAAGGAGAAGAGAATGGAACTAAACCCATACCACGTACCATTACACATCTGCCAGTATCAGACTCCTTAGAGAACGGCAAAACAGATTCCAGAATAAAATAATCTAAAGCTCCAGTGTCTCTTATAATCTTGATCGAAACATTTTGGTTGCCATCTTTCAGGGACACTACACCATCTAAAATAAAGGCTGAAAAACCACAGTGGGAAGACTGAGAATCAAACTCAACTAGTGGCTGAAAAAAACTCACCCTGGTGGTCAGAGGCTGTAACAGAAGCTGCCATCAACGCAGGTTTAACTTGACCTGACTTTTTTGATTTAAGTAGAGGACAATCTTTCTTTCAATGTCCTTCAACTAAACAGTAGCGACAGGTATTAGCATTAACCGGTGCTTTAAGTCCTCTAGACCCAAACTTCTGTTGAGGCCTTTGGAAAGAAGCTCCAAAAAAATTTGACCTACTATTCCTGGAAGTAAAGTTATTTTTATGGTACATGTCACTGTTTGACTCAAAATGGCTTTTATGTGTTAGCCTGTACTCATCTGCAAGGACTGCTGCATCACTTGGAGACTTAACTTTACGTTCATTCATGTATGTAGCAACCTGGTCAGACACAGCATTTTTGAACTGTTCTAACACAATCAAATTAGACAGATCCTCAAAAGTACTAACTTCTGAAGCAGTACACCAACGATTAAATGCAGAAGTCAAATCACGAACAAACTCAGAATAGGTTTGTGAATCTAGCTTTTTCCTGTAACGAAAACGTTGACGATATGCCTCTGGCACAAGTTCGAAAACCTTCAGAACTGCTAATTTAACTTTAGCATACACTTTACTGTCAGCTACACTCAGTGCTGCAAAAGCCTCACGTGCTTTACCTGTAAGTACACATTGCAACAACATAGTCATGTCCAAATCAGACCAAGCTCTAGCTTCCGCAATACGCTCAAATAAAGTAAAGTATGTATCTGGATCTGACTCATCAAATTTAGGCAACAAACGAAGATTCTGTGCAACATCAAACTGTGGTAGTCCTTCTGGTCTATTAGCATGTCGCAATCGCTCTATCTCCAACTGCATTCGCAACAGCTCCCGCTGCTGCTCAAAAGTTAATGAAGTACTAGACTGAAAACTTGTACCTTCACTACTAGCAGATTGACCCGAAAAAACACCTATTTCCTTAAGACCCTGCTTTAATTTAGTTTTAACAGTCTCTTAAATTTTTTATCAACAATCTCAATCTGATAATGTTCAGTAATTTCAATTAACTGCTCCTTAGTACACAATTCTAAGGCTACCTCGGAAGGAGCTTGAACAAAACCACTCAGAATGGAAGACATTTTCCTCAACCAATACAACTATTACAAATGCTCAACAAAAAACCACACAACTCACCTGCTGTTAGTCTGGGTTCAAGGACAGGAGCCACACCCCACTATCCTCCAAAAACAACTAACTGGCCCTGGTCTTCGTGCAGTCACATGTGGTGGGGTTTTATGCACACAAAACCAGCGGAGTGGAAAAGACAACCAGAAACTGGCGGCCCCCCCATAACCACGGTGGTGCTCCCGAGCCGATGTAGGGGAAAAGGAAAAGGGAAGCTCTACCCACGTTCACTGCCACCTAAAACAAAAACACCACGAGCCTCCTATTGACACTCGCTGATAAGCCTGAACAGGAGAGGACTCCCACTTGAACAAAAACCCAGAGAAACCCAGAGTGAATTGCTAACCAAATTTTGTTACCAAACTAACTGAACCAAAATAACATGGCTCTCAATGCTCTCTCCAACAATATTGGCCAAACCAAAACATCCCTCTCAAACAAAAACTTGGCAATCTGAACTAAACTAACTCAACTATAAGTACAAGTACAACTAACCTTAACTTATGGATGAGCCCCCACTTGTCACAGGCCGGCTCATAGCCTGTGGCAAAAATGAGAGGACATCAACAACCGGTATAGGCCAATTCAAAAAGTTCTTTATTATAAAACAAAACTATTAATTCTAAACAAAGAAAAAGGAATGAGGTGTGGAAATGTCATAATGTAGGGTGTATGTAGGGTGCATGGATGTGTGAATATGTGTGTGTGTAAACATGACTGAGTGGAAACTAAATAAACCAACAAAGGAACAAACAAAACAGGATCATACCAAAAGAGAGAAGAGAGCAAGCGAAGCGAGCCCAGCGAGGAGAGGTTAGTGGAGCAGTTGGTTAAATACCCTGAGCCCAGGTGGCTCCAATCACACCAGCTCCAATCACTAACGACCCTCCTCTGCCTGCAGGAGGAACCGCCCCTGCACTGCAGAGGAGGAGCCATGACAGTGCCATTTGAAAGGAAACACTTTGAAGTTTGTGGAAATGTGAAAGGAATGTAAGAGAATATAACACAATAGATCTGGTAAAAGATAATACAAAGAAAAAACCAACCGTTTTTTGTATTTTTGTGTACATCATCTTTGAAATGCAAGAGAAAGGCAATAATGTTATTTATTCCAGCCCAGGTGCAATTTAGACATTAGCCACTAGATGGCAGCAGTGTATGTGCAAAGTTTTAGTCTGATCCAATGAACCACTGCAGTTCTGTTGTGTCAAGACTGCCCAAATGTGCCTAATTTGTTTATTAATAACTTTTCATGTTCAAAACTGTGCACTCTCATCAAACAATAGCATGGTATTATTTCACTGTAATAGCTCTGTTAATTGGACAGTGCAGTTAGATTAAGTATTTAAGCTTTCTGCCAATATCAGATATGTCTATGTCCTGGGAAATGTTCTTGTTACTTACAACCTCATGCTAATCGCATTAGCCTACGTTAGCGCAACCGTCCCGCAGGGGACCCACCGATCCTGAAGAAGTTCTAACAGAACGTTTCCTGAAAGTTCAAACATGTTTACATTTAATCTCAATTTTGGTAATGTTCTACAAACGTTCTCCAACTGGTTTGACATTGGAATGTTGTCAAATAGTTCAGAGAACGTTAAGAAACAACATTCTTCTGTGGGAATTTTAGTGCTTTAGCATAACGTGTCCTACAAGTTTCCATATGGTTCTTTCTATTTAAAGTCATGTTCTCACATTGTTCAGAGAACGTTAAGAAAACTTTTCATAAAAACCAGAAGAAAACTTTAGTAACTTTCAGAGAACGTTCTAAGAATGTTATTGAAAACATATACATTCCGTTGTCAGCATCAACAAAACTCTCTATCTAGCCATGGAATTAGTCCAAAAACAGAAGAGCATAGCTTAGAAATTCACAGATTTGTAATTCTTTAAAAAAAAAATTATTTCACCTTTATTTAACCAAATAGGCAAGTTGAGAACAAGTTCTCATTTACAATTGCGACCTGGCCAAGATAAAGCAAAGCAGTTCGACAACATACAAAAACACAGAGTTACACATGGAGTAAAACAACATACAATCAATGATACAGTAAAAAAATATATATATATAAATAAAAAATAAAAAAAATAAAAAATAAAAATAAGACTATATACAATGTGAGCAAATGATGTGAGATAAGGGAGGTAAAGGCAAAAAAAGGCCATGGTGGCAAAGTAAATAAAGTATAGCAAGTAAAACACTGGAATGGTAGATTTGTAATTTGAAGAAAGTTCAAAGTTAAAATATAAATAATATGGTGCAAAGGAGCAAAATAATAAATAAAATAAATAAATACAGTAGGGGAAGTTTGGGCTAAATTATAGATGGGCTATGTACAGGTACAGTGATCTGGGAGCTGCTCTGACAGCTGGTGCTTAAAGCTAGTGAGGGAGATAAGTGTTTCCAGTTTCAGAGATGCTGTGCCACAATAAAAAAAATGTATTTGCATGATTAATGCCTAAGCAAATCAATTTCCATCTGTCCTTGGAGTTCAAAATAGTTAACCCAAACTAAGCTAGCATTGTTATCAAAAAACATGTTTTCAGAACATCATTTTTATTACCTTCAAATAACCTATCATTTACATTCAAAGAAATGTTCAGTGAACCATAGTAAAACGTTCTCAGATCCTCCCTGCAACCTAAACATTAAGGTTCCCAGAACAGGGAACTGTAATTCACTTATCAGAAAGTTGAAAAAACGTTACGTTTTACCAGTCAGGAAACGTATGGCTTTGTACCCAGAACCAATGGAAAACCAAAAACGTACTTTCCCACAACTTCCAAAGAACCAAATGTTCTAGCTGGGAGCACCCCCGCCCCCACAACATACTCCACCCCTCTCCTCTCTCCGTTCTTCAGTCCCTCCATATCCCAGGCTGTATGGGAAAATCTATATTAGTAATCTCGGGAGCTGACATGTCTCATGTCTCAAGCTCCCAGCTCACACTGCAATCTCAGTCACAGCCATGTCACAGCCATTTCTAGATAACCTGCATCCTCCTTTCTTCCCTCCACCTCCTCCTCTCCATTCGACCCTCACGGAGTGGGAGGCTGATGAAGACAAACGACGCCTTTCAGTTTTCCATCACCATCTGCTTCCCAGGAACAGATGAGGCAGAAAATCCCTGGGAATTTCTTCCCGGTATTCTGTATGGGTCTCGCTCCTGCAAGCCTGGAATTGGATGGGATTACAAATGGGGTAGGAAAGCTGCGCAGGCAGATAGAGGGATATCACTCATGGTCGTGCTTCTAAAGTCCAATGCTCAGTGGATTTCAATTGCAGATGAAGCAAACTGAGAGAATTAGATAAGTCATTTGACAGAAGGGTTAGAAGGTCATTTTGGTTCTATGACACCAAGATGACAAGGCTGATAATAAAGGATTGGTAAAGCATCAAGAGTCCCATGCACTCCCCACTGGTTAGACACAGATGTCATTTCAACGTCTAGTTTTGATTTAACTTTGGTTGAGTTGTCAACCGGCGTCAAATTAACCAAATATTTCACCATGTCACAGGATTTAGGTAAAACAATTGGATGAAAAAAAAATCCCATACATTGATGACTTTTTGCAAATTCAATCAGTTTTCCACGCTGATTCAACTTCATCGCAAATCCTTTTGTTGAAATGACGATGAAATGACGTGGAAAAAACGTTCATTCGATCAGTTTTTTCTTTTTCTCAGTGGGTCTGCTTTTGAACAGCAGAGGTTCTTACTCTAGCTGAACATATAAATACATGAATGAATTAAACTAACTTCACCAGTGATGGGACAATTTTAAAAGAATCCCCTGAACGAGGCTTCACATGTAACTTTCAATGTATAGCAGTCTGTGTTACTTCACATATCACACATACTGATACTTGTAAAGTAGACGCATGGAAGGAATACAAAACAAGAGAAGCGTCTAACAAGGAAATATAAACAATACTACCTGATGACTGACAGAAATAGAGTGCTAGATGAATGGTAAGTAATCAAGGTAGTAATGATGATGGGGTGCAGGTATGCGTAGTGATGGGTTGCCAGGTGTCCGTAATGATGGGTTGCCAGGTCTGGTGTTTAGTAAACCGGCAACGTTAAGCGCCAGAGCGGGGCATTGGGAGTAGACGTGACAATACTGTACAGATTGACATAATGTTCCATTGATACACTGCAGTAGTCATGGCTAACTCATACTAGTTATTTTGCGGAAATACAGCCATACAACGCCCAGAGGGTCCTAGTCAAAATCAGTGCACTTTATAGGGAATAGGGTGTCATTTTGGATTCTACAGGTTTCATGCAGTACAGTTTGTCTTTGGAATGCTCTGTGTGTGTGTGTGTTTATGTTTATGACTTTTATCAGCACCCCACATCCTTTCAAGTCTACGGGTACAATAAACCGGCCTCTCAAACGCTCTCTGATCTGTGTGACCTGGGCCCTGATTGGTTGCTGGGGCAGTCGCTAGGGGGTCCGGACACCGTTCTACTCTTCAGGTCAGACACTCTTCAGTCTCCTCCAAGCAGTGACAGAGAGAGCAGCAAGGCCCCTCTGTCCCGCACAGCAACATCTGGACTCGTAGATCTGGACTGGTGGGATGGTGGGCGTGCCCAAAGTGAGTTGTGTGACATTTGTATATTGTTCTTAGTTAGTTACCACTATGGCCTATTGTAGGTTGCCTCTGTGTGTTTACTGTGTTCTGTAATATGTGCAGGTAGCTTATCCATGTATACAGTCCTTCCTTTGCTAATAGCTTTGTGACTCTACTTGTGCTATTAGTTATTGTATTGTGTACAGTGTATTCATTACCCCTGTTTCCTGTCCATTATAGAACCACTACCATTCCACCACCATTTCATTCCTGTGTGTGTCAATCAAGTATCCTTGTGTGGAACTCTGAGGTTTCCTCATTCCCCTCTTACCAGGGGAGGTGCTAGCTGGTCACAGATCAGCCCAGAGAGTCCTTCTCTTTCATTAAGTGTGTGTGTGTGTGTGTGTGTGTGTGTGTGTGTGTGTGTGTGTGTGTGTGTGTGTGTGTGTGTGTGTGTGTGTGTGTTTAGTTACACCTCTGTATGAGGACAGAATGCCCTTCAAAGAAAGCAGTCTATTTCACTTAGCTAGGCACCTTGAGCCACTAACACAGGCAGCAGCCCTGAAACACAGCAACCAAGCCAGTAATTACTGCTTCACTCCTCTCTTCACTCCTCTCTCTTTCCTTCCTCTCTTTGTGTGGTGGTACGGTCTCAACACAAGAGGAGTAGCTCGGGAAAAACAACCCGGCCTTGTATCATGTAAGTTAGCTTGGAAAGGAATGAGAGAGACAGGGTTCCAAATGAAACAAATGAGGTACGGATTTGCAGTTATGTTGAGCTGAGCAACATTTATCAAATGATGCATATCACACAAAGACTGAGACGCAGGCGTCTACACAGCACACACCTTACCTTTTCAATTAGGCATAGGCGTTTGGCTTAGCGGGCCAATGCACTTTTCATGAGACATGGGTTCGAACCCTGTCAGTGTCTCACACACATACATGCACACACACGCGCACGACAGAGCAGATGCTTAGAGGGTGTGTCGATGATCCCCAGAAGTAGAGCTAATTGGAACAGGCTTGGGTGGTGGGATAAGCTGTTGTTCCAGAAGACCAGGATAAATAACACTGTAGAACACAGCTGGGATGGAGAGGAGAGAGAGCATGGAGAGAAAGGGAGTTAGATAGAGGAAGAGAGAGATGGTGGAGTGAGAGGGAGAGAGACAGCGAGAGAGAGAACGAGAGAGAGAGACAGAGAGAGCAACAGAGACAGAGAGAGCGAGAGAGAGAGAAAGAGAGAGCGAGAAAGAGAGAGAGACAGACAGAGATGGTGGAGAAAGAGAGGGAGGGAGAGAGACAGATATAGAGACAGACAGAGGGAGATGGTGGAGAGAGAGAGAGATGGAGATGGAGAGAGTGAGAGAAAGACAGAGAGAGAGAGAGAGACCATGCTGAGACACTGCCAAGTGGGCCAGTGCAGTTAACTAGGCTGGGCTTCTTTCTCTGTCAGCACTGAATGAACCTCGGCAGCAGAATCTGTGTCAGGCTTCTTCATGCAGATTTAATATTATAATATCCCATACAATTCTCAACATGAGGTAATTCATGTCTTTTTGTCTCAGGTGGGTGCTGATGTTGACTTATTTTGTTTGCCTTTCATTGTGTCTCTTTGTAGCATACAAAGTAACTACAGGATTCTCAAATGGTTCAATCACACTGTCACGACTTCCGCCGAAGTCGGTCCCTCTCCTTGTTCGGGCGGCGTTCGGCGGTCGACGTCACCAGTCTTCTAGCCATTGCCGCTCCACCTTTCATTTTCCATTTGTTTTGTCTTGTTTTCCCACACACCTGGTTCACATTCCCTCATCAGACTAAATGTATATTATTACCCTCGGTTTCCCCCATGTCTGTGTGTGAAATTGTTCTTTGTGTAGGGTGTTACGCTACAGGCTGGCTTGCGCTAGGTTTGTTTCAAACCTAGGTTTGTTTGTTTTGTTTATCCGGTACATGTTACCGTGGCTGTGCTTTGTGCTGCCTCGCCTGTGCCTTTGGGCCAGGGTGTTCTCCTGTTATCACCCATCTCTGCTCTCCTGCGCCTGACTTCCCGGCAACCAGTCACTCACCCCGTTACACACACTCACCAAACAATATAGCCAGTTAGAGAAAGACACCTGACTTCCTGAAAGATTGCACTTGAGACATGCCGTCTCAAATGCTTCTGTTATTATCTGGTGTTGATCACACAGTAAGAGCACAAATGTACTGAATGGAGCTGTATAGAATCGAAAAGAACATCTCAGGGATACACCACTGAAAATACTTTTGTATCAGACAATCTGGAGGACAAAGGACACTTGCATAAATAAGACATAGATTTGTCTCTTCCTGCCGGCCTGCAGTCTCACCGACCACAGATGAGTAATGTTCTGTTTATTCCAAGGTAAAATTCAACTCTTCACTGTTGGACTTTCTCTCTCTGGAAGTGTGAAGGAGTGGAAATTCCGCCATGACTGGGTTGCGAACTCACAACCCTCCGCACTGCAACACAACAAACTCCTGAAACATCGTCTATAACGCTGTCCCTGAAAAGCATTTCTCTAACCTGGGTGACAGTACTTCTAGGTCTCAGGAAGGATGCAGCACTGGCTGGTTCCACTGGCTGGTTCCACTGGCTGGTTCCACTGGCTGGTTCCACTGGCTGGTTCCACTGGCTGGTTCCACTGGCTGGTTCCACTGGCTGGTTCCACTGGCTGGTTCCACTGGCTGGTTCCACTGGCTGCTTTGGGATGCAGGGACTTTTCACTACATCCACACTATACACATCCTGTATCTCAAAGGCATAGCCAAAACATAAGCTCACCTTACTCCTATTCTGGCAGTACTTTTAAAGGGAGGCAGCCAATGGGTTGGTCTAGAATAATTTGGTGATCCTGCGCTACAAATGCACCTGGGAGACGATGTAATAGACAGCCGCCTCCTGCCACAGACTGCTGTTTAATTGGTTGGTCTCCCTCGGCAGACGACATATGCTTCAACACCACGAGATGTAGCGCGGTGTTACCAGTTCCCTATCCCCTAGCCACATTACCTGATCTGACACCGTCGTAGAGCAATTATACAACTAGAAAGCAGAACTAAAAATGTACATTCTCATAGGAATATCACATTCTCATAGGAATATCACATTCTTATAAGAAGATCACCTTCTCATAGGAAAAACTATTCACTTTGATTGTGGCGGTGAACAATAATTGATTGACAGGTAGAGAATGCAGCCCATGGACATTGCCTTCAACTTGTGAGACATTTTAATTATGGGGGTAAAAATGTTTGATTGACGGGTAGAATATGCCCGCACATGATCATTGCCTTTAAAACACGATCCAGTCGCATGATTGACTGCAATGAGGAGTGAAGAAGCCGTAAAAATGTGTATTCTATGTTAGTGTCAAGTTCTGGGAGGAGGAAACTCCTGGCAGTTCTTCACTCCACTGGGCAGATATGAGATTCATGAGAAGGACCAGAGATGGACGCACACATAACCCAGCATAAATGCTGGGTGTTATACTGCACAGAAACAGTATTGCCAGGGGCGGGATGGGAGAGGGATAGGTGATCTCTCTCCCTGAAAACTGTCAATCAAAGCTCTATAGGATCAGATATAAATCTCTCCAAATCGATGAACGAGGGTTAAAAATCTGCCTGGCTTTGGTGGGATACAGCTGCTGCATTACAAGTAGTGTGTGAGTGTGAGTATGTGTGTGTGTGTGTGCGTGCGTGTGCGTGTGTGTGTGTGTGTGTGTGTGTGTGTGTTGGGGTGCTGTAGGCCCGCCTTCCGAGCATCTGTCTGGTTCTTTGATAGAAAAAAATGCTAGTACAGAGGTACACCCCCCTACATATTTATTTGGGCAGTGAAACTAAAACTTTTATTTTGGTATTTGAGATCAAATGTTTTATGAGGTGAATGTACAAAATGTAACTTTTTATTTGAGGGTATTTTCATACATTTGTTTTGCCGTTTCGAAATGAATGCACTTTATGTATCTTGTCCCTCCATTTGAAGGTGTCATAAGTAGTTAGACAAATTCACTTTTATAGCGTATTACATTTAGCCAAAAAGTTTAGTATTTGGTCCCATATTCCTAGCACACAATGTCTACATCAAGCTTGTAACTCTACAAACTTCTTGGAAGCGTTTGCTTTTTGGATGAATTTGCATACTCCGAAACAATAACCAAAACTGCAAATGCATCCAACAAGTTTGTAGAGACACACGCTTGATGTAGTCATCGCTGACTAGGAATATAATAGAAAATACTAAACTTTTGACTACTCTGAAACACTATAAGTGAATTTGTCTAAATACTTCTTCAAATGCGGGGACAAGATACATAAAGTGCTTTCCTTTCTAAACGGTAAAACAGATATGTATGAAAATACCCTCAAATAAAAGGTGACATTCTATACTGTCGCCTCATATGAAACGTTTGATCTCAAATCCAAATTGCTGGGGTATAGAGCCACATTTACCAACGTTAGTTTCACTGTCTAAATAAATACATAGGAGAGTAAATGTTGATAAAAATGACAGCTGTATGCTTGGGTGACTGATTGTACATAGTGATTGTGTTATTGGGTTTAACTTTAAAGCGCTTTCAAGCACACTTTCAAAGTGAGTGTGTGCTTCTTCTGCCCATTTGTACTCAAAAGGAAAAGAAAACTCTGTTATTCCACTTCAGTGGAATACAACATGTTCCATTTGAAAGCTCCAAGTCTAGACTGTGTCTGTCCAATCCAATGTTGATTACAGTCAAATAGTGTTTATATTCATGGAGAAACATTTGAAAGATTTATTTGATTAATTTCTCTGTGGTGTAATCTGTCTGAACAAAGGCACCCTGGAGTCCCTAGTGACAGGCTTGTCGCCAATGAAACGAGTGGGTAGGAACTTTTTTTTTGACGCCTTTGTTCACAGGCATAAATAGAAGAGAAACACCTGACCCTCTCCCCACTCAATAATTTATGGACCTGGTCAAATTGGATGTTGCCGAGGTGCCTTTGATAGTCAGTGCGTCTCCGAAAGTGTGTGTGTGTGTGTGTGCACATGCAGATCTCTCACACACTCTCAGAGACACACACATGCATGCACACACATATGTGCTCTTCATTCACACACACAAACACACACCTGCCCTTTAAACTCACATGATAAGTATTATTTTGAGCATTACCCCTCAGCACATGCGCACATACACACACGCACATGCAGACATACACCCTCACACGAACACACACCTGTTCTTTAACCTCACATGCGAAGTGCCTGTTCCCGTAGTGGGCCATTCAAGGATATCTCCTCAGCCCCAGTCAGACTTGTCATTTAGAAAAACAAACAAATGGCCAGGGTATGGTATGTCACCATTGTAACAGTGACAGTGATGGCTAATGGGATTCCTCCTGCCTGGCAGTTATACCACTGTGATGGACAAAGCAGGTGTAAAGAAATTAAAGGTCCAGGGCCTGTATTGGCAATGTGTCTCAGACTAGGAGTGCTGATCTATGATCAGATCCTACCAGTCCATATAATCTTAAACATTATGATCTAAAAGTGAAAACTGATTCTAGATCAACCCTTTTACTCTGAGACGATTTGTGATTACAGGCCCAGAAGAAAAACTCTCCACTTTTGATTATGTTTTGACGCGAAACGATCCATTTCACTAATACATACAGTATCATCTAAAATAGGGACCGTCCATCAAATCGACCTTTGAAAAATATACATTATTTTGCATAATTGAACATATAGTACAGGACTAACTACTTGAATTGCCAACAACTAAAAATCCCTGTAGAGTTGTCTGGTCGTGGTTGGTATGGCAACATCAAATCAAATTAGTGGGGCACTTTAATAATCAGATTGCAGTAAGGCTTCGGGCAGCCACTCTAGTATAATTAAAGAATATTTGAATTTATTACAACCAGTGAGCCACTCAGATACAAGAAGAACTAGTGAGGGCGGACTTCTAATCTCGACTAACAGTGTAAAGTTAATGGATTATCCAACCTTTTCTAATAATATAAATGTTTCTAATGCTGAGGTCTCCTTGTGTGTTGGCCTAACCGTCAGAGTTTGTTGCCTTGGCAATCACTTCAGGTTGGCGTTGCAGCAGCACCCGCTGTGAGGCACACTTCCTGTCTAATGACCTAATGAAAGAGGTGCAGAGGTCTCCGATTGGTTGATTCAGCACTGAATAGCGCTCTGCTGCCTCCTTCTGCCCACCTACTGGGTTTGATAATCACTAAGTGTACTCGGGTCCGTTCTGTAAGGGAAGGAGTACAGCAGTGAGGTGCAACCTGTTCCTATTAGCCCCTGCTCTCTGTTGGACCCTCGGTCGTAACCTGTTGTTCACCTCCAATGTGTTTGTGTCAAAGACGCTGTTAGCTATTAGCACCCCGGCGGCTACTTCATTTGACACGGTAAATACAGAGCCCGACACGCTAGTAATGGAAATGCACAAGCAGTCGTAATTGGCTCATATTCAGCCTCGCTGTCAGAACGGTATTTTTCTGGGGAAGTACGTATTAGAGCATAATAGCAAAGGCATACTGTATGCTGCTTATATGAATATCATAAAGCAGACATAATCGCTTACCTCCAATGACTCAGAGTAAAGTTAAACCTAAAAGAGGAACAGTGCTGTGTTGAAAGTAATATAGCTCTCATTGAAAAGTTGTACGAGCTTGTACTGTACAGTGTGTGTACTTTTTCACTGTCTGTAGGAACATTTTCACAAGATAGGGCATGTTTAAATTAAAATGGTGGATTTGTATCATCATTATTCAAATGTTATTAGAATTTGAGAGGAAACCATTTTGGACTATTGAGATGCACCCTATCCTCTTCCCACTCCGTACAAGGCTCTCTGCAGAACTCCTGAGCTTGTGCCCATGTTTTGTCAAACATAGATGTGCTTCTCAGACACCAAAGAATTTGGATTGTCCCAAGATGAGTCTTTCATTAGTTTCTTCTCAAATACCCCTCACACACTGGACATGAGGAGCACTGTGGAGATGTTTTCATTGTCATTTTTTGTTTAACCTTTATTTAACTAGGCAAGTCAGTTAAGAACAAATTCTTATTTTAAGAATTTAAGATGGTCTTCTCCATTGCGGTGTTGGGTTCAGATGTGAGGTGTGAAGTAAAGTGTATTTTTTATTAAAATCTTATTCGAATTTGAGAGAAAAGCATTTTGGACTATTGAGAAGCACCCGAGGAGATTCTCAGGTCCCTCTGCCCTAATAAGGTCTCAGTCTCTAGTAGCAGATGAAGTTGAGTCCCTTCTAGCAATCCTTGGCTTCCCACCCTGCCTCTGCTGCAATTGCCCCACAAAGAAGGTTCCAGGCGGAGGCACTGATGCTGTCCACCCTGGAGCCTCGCCCTCCAGGGGATCCCCTCTCACCCACAGCCAGTGGTCGGCCAAATAGCGCAGGCCCGTCCACACGTGGGCCGTGGTGGTCTGGGCCTCCCTGCTCTCCCTCAGGGCCAGAAGCAGCTCCGTCTCAGACACCAGGCTGGTGAGGTCTCTGTGCTTCTCCCTGCAGTACTCCAGAGCCTCCTCCCACTTCTTGCTCTCCCTCACCACAATCAGCTCAGAGCAGAAGAAGGGGGATGGAACATTCTCATAGTTATCATGCCACCCATCACAATAGAGATAACCATCGTTTTTCAAGAGACCGTTGTTTGGTTGTCCGGGTGTACAGGTCCCAAGGTAGGTTGCATATCCACCTGATCACCTCCAGCCTGTTAGGTTGTAAGGCTCTCTGTACAGACCAATGCAGATCAAATGGTACAACCAACCACCTGCAACAATTCTTAGCTGTTCCTCTTCCCACTCACTGCTGATGGAGGACAGGTCAGTATAATGATCTTTGCAGAACTTCTGAGCTTGTGCCCAAGTTTTGTCAACATAAACATAGATGTGCTTCCCAGATACCAAATAATTTGGATTGTCCCAAAATGACTATTTCATCAGTCTCTTCCCAAACACCCCCACACACACTGGACATGAGGAGCACTGTAGAGATTGTCTTCTCCATTGCGGTGTTGTGTTCAGATGTGAGGTGTGAATTAAAGTGTGCCTGTTCTGCTGTGTCTGATCCGTCTGATGATTTGACTGATGAGTGATGAGGATGAGGCTGGTCTGTTTGGAGGCACAATGGACATTTCTTAGGTGTTTTTGAGATGAAAGGCCAGTTCCTTTGCATGCTCATTCAAACATGCGACAAGCAAATCTAGAAACGCAAATGGTGTTATTTTTTCCCCAAACAAATTCCCTGTCCGATGTCTGGAAACGTGACGGATGCAGTGGGTAGGAAAGTTTGAACAGATGTGTGCAAATGAAGTGCATCATTTTGATTGAGGAGCAACAGTCATGTCTTTTCATGTGTCTTCCTCCAAAACAAAATTGTATGGAAAACCTGGCACATGCAAAAGTGGTTTGAAAAAGTGTTCTGAAAGTTACACAGGTGAACTAGCTCAATGTGTCACGACTATCTTAGGTAGCAGGAAAGGGGCAAAGTCAAGTGCAGGAGACTGAGGTCCGGTAACACAGATGTGTATTACACCGTTGAATAAGGTAGCCGCAAGGCAGGGTGCGCACAACACCCAAAAGGAGAATAGCTCCAAAAACGAAAACGCACGGGGCGCAGCCCGGCAATACAAAATGACTGATCCAAAAACACGCTGTGATACAAAGGCAGCGCAAAATAGCACCTGCTTTCTTACATGACAATGAAAACAATCCCGCACGAATTCCTGAACAAAAAAGGACAAACTAAATACCCCCCCACTAATGACAAAGAAGGAACAGGTGCGGACCTAGACAGACAAAACCAAAAGACACAGAAACATAGATCGGTGGCAGCTAGTAGGCCGGCGACGACGACCGCCGAGCACCGCCTGACCGGGGAGGGGCGCCACCTTCTGTGCATACTGTGACACAATGATAGTTTAATTTAAAGACATTCTGACCCAGCCAGGTTAGCTCTTTCAACAGAAGGCAAACAAAATGGGGTAGCTAAGTGGTAAATAATTAGTGTTGACATAACAGTGGAAACCCAGATTGGACACATGTAGAAAAACTTGAAGCGTCTGCTAGGGGCATCCAATCATGACCAAATATGGTGATGAGAGGAAGTGTAGTGGCAAGGCAGAGGCAGAAGATTAAGCTGGGTTGACATTCTGCAAATGTTCTCATTAATGACATACCATCTCAGTACAGTTTTCTGTTCAAAACTCAAATCTGGTAGTAATAGAGCGCACCAAGTTTTATAGACTTGACCCTTTGCTAGTGCTGAACGATTAACCAAATATATATTTATTTCACATTTCCATTGAACAAAAATATGAATGCAACATGTAAAGTGTTGATCCCATGTTTCATGAGCTGAAATAAAATATGACTGCAGGAATGTCCACAAGAGCTGTTTATGTTCATTTCTCTGCCATAAGCCTCCTCCGATGTTGTTTTAGAGAATTTGGCAGTATGTCCAACCACAGACCACGTTTGTGTATGGCATCATGCGGGCGAACAGGGCGCCCCATGGTGGCGGAGGGGTTATGGTGTGGGCAGGCATAAGCTACAGACAACGAACACAATTGCATTTTATCAATGGTGATTTGAATGCACAGAGATACCGTGACGAGATCCATTGTCATGCAATTCATCCGCTGCCATCACATCTCATGTTTCAGCATGATAATGCACGGCCCCATGTCGCAAGGATCTGTACAAAATTCCTGGAAGCTGAAAACGTCCCAGTTCTTCCATGGCCTGCATGCTCGCCAGACATGTCACCCATTGGGCATGTTTGGCATGCTCTGGATCGACCTATACGACAGCGTATTCCAGTTCCTGCCAATATCCAGTAACTTTGCACGGCCGTTAAAGAGGATTGGGACAACATTCCACAGGCCACAATCAACAGCCTGATCAACTCTATGAGAAGGAGATGTGTCACGCTGCATGAAGAAAATCTTGATCACATCAGATACTGACTGATTTTGTGTTCCACGACCCTACCTTATTTTTTAAGGGTTCTGTGACCAACAGGTGCATATCTGTAATCCCAGTCATGTGAAATCCATAGATTAGGGCATAATCGATTTTTTCAATTGACTGATTTCTTTTTACGAACTGTAACTCAGTAAAATCTTTGAAATTGTTGCATGTTGAAAGTGAGCTGAACGTGCCGTTTCTCTAAAGAGTAATCATATCAAACACGAGATCAAGAATCAAATCAAGAACGAACTGTGGGAAGCTGTAGGGAGTTGTAGTTTTCAATAGGCAAATATTCAACCTAGGTCAGTGCAGAAAATGTGGCAATTAACTACAATCACCAGAATCCCTTGCGCCTATTCTTCTTGGCCCCATGCACAGACCGCATGAGAGCGAGATGAATGTACAAAACACAGCGACGAGAGGGATAGAGACAGTTCGTGAGGTAGCTCTACCCGATTGACAGTTGTAGCAATCTTGATAATATGCCTTATCTACTTTGAAGAACAACTTAAATAGGGATTTGGTCAGACAGCTGTGCAGCATGGGCAGCTGTGGCAACCCAATGATTACAGGCTACACTTTTCGCTAGCCAAGAGGAACTTGGCTAGTTGTGGAGCACAGAGAGAACGTTTTGATGGTTGTCTGGCTGTCCTGCTGTCTGTCTGGCTGCTAATGCCTGAGCAGAGATGAGATGACTTTAACTTTAGATGTTACAGTGCCTTCAGAAAGTATTCATACCCCTTGACTTATTCCATTTCTTGTTCTGTTACAGCCTGAATTAAAAAATGGATAAAAAAAATATCTATAATTCCTACCCATCTACACATAATACCCCATACTGACAAAGTGAAAATATGTTTTTAGACATTTTGCATATTTATTGAAAATGAAATACAATTCCAACCCTCGAGTCAATACATTAGAATCACCTTTGGCTGTGATTACAGCTGTGAGTCTTTCTGGGTAAGTCTTTAAGAGCTTTGCAAACATGGATTGTACAATATTAGCACACTATTATCAAGCTCTGTCAAGTTGGTTGTTGATCATTGCTAAGACATTTTCAAGTCTTGCCATAGATTTTCAAGCCACTTTAAGTCAAAACTGTAACTAGGCCACAGGAACTGTCAATGTCATCTTGGTAAGATACTCCAATGTATATTTGGCCTTGTATTTTAGGTTATTGTCCTGCTGAAAGGTGAGTTCATCTCCCAGTGTCTGGTGGAAAGCAGACTGAACCAGGTTTTTGCTCTAGGATTTTGACTGTGCTTAGCTCTATTACGTTTCTTTTTATTTAAAAAAAACCCTCCCTAGTCCTTGCCGATGACAAGCATACTCATAACATGATGAAGCCATCACCAGGCTTGAAAATAGGAACCGTTGTACTCAGTGATGTGTTGTGTTGGATTTGCCCTAAACATAATGCTTAGTATTCAGGACATAAAGTTAATTTCTTTGCCACATTTTTTGCAGTTTTACTTTGGTGCCTTATTGCAAACAGGATGCATGTTATGGAATATGTTGTATTCTTTACAGGCTTCCTTCTTTTCACTGTCATTTAAGTATTGTGGAGTAACTACATTGTTGTTGAGCTATCCTCAGTTTTATCCTACCACAGCCATTAAACTCCGTTTTAACTGTTTTAAAGTCACCGTTGGCCTAATGGTTAATAACTTCATTCACCATGCTCAAAGGGATATTTAGGCTGTTCTGGACCGGTTCCGACGGACATTTTGGTGTACAAAGCGCTCTGTGAACGTCGCAGGATCCAGTGCCTTGAAGTGCCAGAAAGCCCCATCTGTCTACTTTCTGCTGTCAGCGGAGCTAACTTGAAGTGTCAGGTTTCACACCCAACATTTGCATAGGGAGTGACGTGTCACAATTTCTGGCCCCAAGTTGACAAAGAATCAATTTAATCTGCCTCTGAGCGACGGAGCCCAGCCTGGGAGACGGCAGTTGTGGTTTCATCTCTCTGTGTTATTCTCAGACAAATTTAGAGCTCTCAACATGAAGAAATACAAAATAATTTTAAAGAAATAAAACACACCCACTTTCTCTTGGTCACAGAGGGTCACTTCGTGAGTAAACCGTATGGACCTTAAAAAACATTAATCGCTCAGTTCTTCCCTTTGCCAGATTTTCTAAAATTGTTGTTGTTTAGAAGGAATCCAAGGGCGAATTCAAGTTCTTGCACACACGCACTTCAGAGACGTTCCCTAACGGAAATATGCTAATACAGTACATGCTAGAACGTGCCAATTGGATTTCGCTAACTCTTGCTTGGCTCTGCCACCTCCTTGGTTGTTTTGCCCACTGTGTGGTTCCCACTGTAAAAGGCCCATCTGTCCCATCTTGAGTTAGTTAAAAGTCAATTTGTCGATTGAAAGTAATTAAAAAGCGTGAATACAATTACATTTTCCTCTAAATCAGATCCTATTTTGCTATGATTCTAGGCTATTTTGCACAGGTAGCCGGGCAGGGAGGAACAGGCCGGGGTGTCAAGGGAAGACACTCCAAAAGCAGTGGCGCTAAACTAACAACTGTTACTCCTCATTCAAAGTTATACATGTTATTTGCACAGACCTCAACCTTTTCCATCCATTTTCTACGAGCAGCCTTTTCATGTGTGAGAGAATTTGTTTGACTGGTAGAGACACAACGACCAGGCAGACAACTTTGGCCCCTCATTCAAAGTTCTACGTGTCACTTGCTGACTCCTGTTAAACTTGTTCCACCCATCTTCAATGAGCCCCCCGAAGAGACATCATTTGAATATTAGATTTGCCTTCCTTATGTTTGTACAGGTGAGCATATTTGCAAAACAAAAATGTCAAATGTAAAGCCCTTCTATCGGTCCATCGTGCCTCAAAACAGACCAGCGTCATCAGTCAGAGCATCAGACATAGCAGCAACAGCAGAAGAGACACTTCACCTCAAATCGGAAACAACACTGTCATGGAGAAGGCCGTTTGCACAGCACTCCTCCTGTCCAATGTGTTGGGGGAATTTCGGTATACGGGATACGGGGGGAATCCACCATACATCTCTGTGTCTGGGAAGCACGTCTATGTTCATGACAAAAAAAGTTGGTTAGAAGCTCAGAAGTTCTGCAAAGAACATTACACCGACCTGTCCTCCATCAGCAGTGTGCGGGAACAGCAGCAGCTACAAAGTCGGGGAGATTGGTGGATTAATTATTCCACCTGGATTGGTCTGTACAGAGAGCCCAACAACATAACAGGCTGGAGGTGGTCGGGAGGTGGATACGCAACCTACCTTGGTACCTGGGGCAGGAATCAACCAAACAACGACAATGGAAAAGACTATGGTATGATTATGGGAAATACATGGCATAATGAGGATGAAAACCTTCAGATACCCTTCTTCTGCTTGAAGCTGATTGTAGTGAGGGAGAGCAAGACGTGGGAGGAGGCTCTGGAGTACTGCAGGGAGAAGCACATAGACCTCACCAGCCTGGTGTCTGAGACGGAGCTGCTTCTGGCCCAGAGGGAGAGCAGGGAGGCCCAGACCACCACGACCCACTTGTGGACGGGCCTGCGTTACCTGGCCAACCGCTGGTTGTGGGTGAACGGGGACCCACTGGAGTACGAGGCCTGGCCCCAGGGTGGACTGCATCAATGCCCCGCCTGGAACCTCCGCTGTGGAGCCATGGCAACAGAGGGATCATGGGAAGCCCGGGACTGCCAGGAGAGCCTCAACTTTATCTGCTACTGAAGACTAATTCCAAATTGAAAGATAACCTTTACTCCCTATATCCTTGATAGATTTAGCGTTCTCTCTTTATTTCTACATAGTTAATTGTTTTGCATATGGGATTTCTGCTAATACTTGTATAAATACTTTTCCTACTATGTATATTGTCCTTATAATTGTTGAATCACTTAATCAATTGATAATAATTTTTGTTGTGAATAGGCCTATTTCCTAACTTTATAATCTAACTGCTTCATTAAAATGTTGACTTCAATCAACTTTTTAAACAATTCACTATGATTTCCACTGATATGTAAGTTGGTCTTCATCAACTACAGTGCCATAAATTACTTATTTTAGTCGGGCACCAAACAGACTAAAACAGGGAAGGACTACCTGGATTTGTCCAATAAGAACCTCTTGTTTTCATGTTCTGTTGAAACATCGTTTTTTTGGTCCAAAATGGTACCACTTGTTTCATTTCACGCTGAAAAGCGTTTTGCTACAGTGTGCCCCAATGAATACAACCCAGATGATTGCAGGCCATAGAAGGACCGATGACTAGAACCCATAATTTTGTTTATTTATTTTCCCTTTTGTACTTGAACTACTTGCACATCGTTACAACATTATACTGTTTATAGACACAATATGACATTTGAAATGTCTTTAATCTTTTGGATTTAAAAAAAAATGTTTATTGTTTATTTCACTTTTGTTAATTATCTATTTCATTTGTTTTGGCAATGTTAACATATGTCTCCCATGCCCCTTAAATTGAATTTAAATTAAATTGGTACCCAGGCTAAGGATATAAATCAACCAACCAGCCTCACTAAAGGTCCCGCTAGATACAAGTTAAACAATAAGCTCCGGTCATTTCCCCTTCTGATTATACACTGGCTAGAGCAGTGTTTCCCAACTCCAATCCTCCAGTACCCCCAACAGCACACATTTGAGTTGTAGCCCCGGACAAACTCACCTGATTCAACTCCGTGAGGGCTTGATGATTAGTTGATAAGTTGAATCAGGTGTGCTTGTCTGGGTCTACAAAAACAATGTATTGCTGGGGGTATTGAGGAGTTGTGAACCACTGGGCTAGATAAAATGTAATGATCATTTCCCAAAGGCAGCCATTTAAATTCACAGTAGGGGAGCTCTCACCATAATAAAGAGGATAATCACATTTCAGAGCACAGTGTGATAGAGATGATGTATTCACTTTAGCTAGGAGGTACTCTCCTGGGTCATGTTCATTAGGCACGGAAAAGAAGAAAACAGACTGAAACAGGAATGGACTAACTATCTATCTAATAAGAAATGCCCATTTTTGGTTTCCGTTTTGCAACAATGTGCCCTAATGAACACAGACTAGCTCTTTCTAACAAAGACTACAATAGAAACAGGGCAGACAGCTTCGGGGTGCAACGAAAACAACTTACTTAACGACATCCATTCCCAGGGCATAAACAAGATAACTAAACCAGCAGCCTTTGGTGCTGAGGCTGTTTTTCTAACTATCCACGTGTGTGGTTGCCTTGGGAAGAATTACTGTTGAAGTTGGCAGGGGCAGGAGATTGATGCGCCGTTGTTCGATGATGAAACGATGATGACAAATGTCCTCTTTTTTTCCCCTCAGAGGGGGAAAATAAATGTGTGTTGCAAATTGCATTACAATGGCAAATTAAATGTGAGATTGAATTCTCCAATAGGAGTCTGTTTGACTGATGTGGGCTTGTGGCAAAAAAATAGGTGTCAATGAGGGATATTTAATGGGAAAACGTCATATACAAATACTCCCCCTTAGTAACTCACATTGGATACTACCATAGAGGCTCATTCAGACAAGTCTAAATGGTTACTAAGCATTATATACAAGTTCATGATTTTTCATCTTGGCCGTATCTGAATCAAGTGTATCTGAATTAAAACAACAAATCACATAAAGTAAAGCCCCATCAAACAGTTGGGAGGTCAGGAGGTCATGTGGGGGTCAGATATCAAGCACGCCAACCCGGGGGGTCAACGCCAACGGACGCATCTGCCTCATGGCGTCCTCTTCCCAGGGCGGTCAGTCAGTCACGCAGAACACACACATGCGCACACGCACACAGCCAGTCACAGAGAAAAACAAACAATTTAACTATGCTAATCCAGGTTATGCTAATCACACACTAATTAGAGTAAAAGAGACTGCCTGCTGTAACATGAGTCATCTCTCTGGGAGGGAAAGACCTTCAAACAATAAAAACAGAACTGCACTGCCGAAGGTTGAGGTAAATAATCAGGGAGATAAACAGAACACGATACATTTCCCCGCTTCCTTTAGCGTCTCCCCAGGTGCACCGGAGCAGAGCTAACCAAAATAGTGGGGCAGTGTGTGTGTGTGTGTGTGTGTGTGTGTGTGTGTGTGTGTGTGTGTGTGTGTGTGTGTGTGTGTGTGTGTGTGTGTGTGTGTGTGTGTGTGTGTGTGTGTGTGTGTGTGTGTAAAAACAGCAGAGTTGCAGGACTGTGTGCTTCGTACATACATATATTTGCTAGTGTGTCTAAATAGCAGATGAGTGTGTTTGCTTGTGTGTGTGTGTGTGTTTGCGCGTGTGTGTGTTTGCGCATGTGTGTGTGTGCTTGCTTGCGCGCGCGTGTGTGTGTGTGTGTGTGTGTGTGTGTGTGTGTGTGTGTCTGTGTCTATGTGTGTCTAAATAGGAGCTGTGTGTGTGTGAGTAAAGAGAGAGATAGTGGGACACACACACACCTCACTCCCTGAAGCCACTGATACAGCTTAACCTTCAAAACTACAAAGGCTAATGTATTGCATAAACTGACCCAGGAGAGTCAGACCCAGATTGCCTCATGCCACACAATAGAAGGGCACAGTGGGACAGACTGGTATGCCAATGAGGATGCAGCACAGTGGGGGATGAATAGAGGAGCTTGGTTCAAAAGTTACTGATTCCGGATCATATTACAGTATAGCAAAGGAAAGCAAATGCACTAACAATGTTTGGTGAACAGTGTAAGTATGTAGGTGGGAACACAAACAGGCTTAAAAGACTATGGCTCAACACAGCACAAGGCCCAGTGAAGTCATTCTTTCTGTCCCATTGAGGCCAAGGCATCTTTCACAAGGGAGCCCTACATATACACAAGTCATACTATTTACACAATGTAGACTATTTACAACATAATAAAAACATACAAGATCTGCAAGCCATTCAAGTAAAACGATCACGTCCCTCAGCAAAGAGGTCTCTAATCAACAAGCTGAACTGCCTCAGGGACACCAGAACGTCAAGTTGCAGGGAGACTTGTGGATTGTTCCATACATGAGGTGCAAAAAAACTAAAAGCAGATTTATCTAAGTCAGCGGAGACGGAAGGGATCTCTAGAGTTAGCCAATCATGAGACCGGGTCTGGTAGCTCGCACGTCTGTAGGTTAACCAGGAAGTAGCGTACGGCTGAAGTTTCTGATACAGAATGCAGTAATGTGTACTGAACCTGTCGTCCGTCATGCTTATAGAACGACATCAGCCTCTTTAGAGTGGATCTTTCAGTGTGTGCCCAGTGTCTCTTTACTGTGGGGATGTCAGGGGCTGGCTGGAGGCATGTTTGTGGTCGGGGTTATGACACACACACACACACACACACACACACACACACACACACACACACACACACACACACACACACACACACACACACACACACACACACACACACACACACACAGAGCAGCGTTGGGCACAGGGCCAGGCCTCCTTAAGCAGCACTGATGAGAATTATTAGGCCTGATCAAAGCAGGAGATTACAGCCTGGGTCTGAGAGAGAGAGATAGCGAGAGAGAGAGAGAGAGAGAGAGAGAGAGAGAGAGAGAGAGAGAGAGAGAGAGAGAGAGAGTGAGAAGAGAACGTGAGAGAGAGCGAGAGAGGGGAAGAGACAGGGTGAGTTAGAGAGAGGGAGAAGAGAGAGAGAAGCTGAGAGAGAGAGAGTTAGAGAGAGGGAGGAGAGAGAGAGGGAAGAGAGAGGGCGAGATAGAGACAGGGATAAGAAGGAGAGAGAGAGAGTGAGAAGAGAACGTGAGAGAGAGAGAGTTAGAGAGAGGGAGGAGAGAGAGAGAGAGAGAGAGAGAGAGCGGGAGAGGGAAGAGAGATGGAGAGGAGTTGAGGGAGAGAGAAAGTAATAAAGAAATTGGGTCCAACTCAATAGTCTGTTGTTGCCTCTTCTCCTTGTCTCCTTTCCTGCACTGACATTGAACAATGGCAACGGCCCATAGAGTGAGAACCATATAATAATAGTGACGGATGTCACAGACTTCCTTAGTATCCATAGAATCCCTGACAATCCTCTATCCTCCTCCATCCTCCAGTAGACAAAATTAACTCCTCATGTCGTCAAACACGTTCAGGATGACCTAAAGCTATTCCACCATACCATGCAAATGACTCCATTACTTTGATACACCCTGTTCATATGAAGAAGCACAGGAGGGGATTGTAGCACTAAATCCAACTGTAGCACTGCAATGAGACGGAACATGTTGGAAAGCACTGGACCAGAGGCCCCTCATTCCCGCTCTCCACATCCTGAGGTAATGTTCATGGCGATGTCCCAAATGGCACCCTATTCCCTTTTAAGTGCCCATAGGATTCTGGTCAAAAGTAGTGCACTATGTGGGGAATAGTGTGTCATTTGGGATGCAATCAATACTAATATATTCAGTCCCGGAGAAGCTTTGATAAATTGACTTCATTATTAATGAACATGTTAGTTGGCGGCAGAGTGAAATATACTGTATGTGTTTAAGTACATGTCATGAATATATGAAGCCCTTCGCCCTTAGCTTACTGCTCGTGATTAATTACAACCGCGAGGGATTGTGGGTAATTACCTTTGAAAATATTAATTTGCAAGTCTCCACTCACATGGTGTTCGTTATATACTTAGAACATTAAAAAGGCAATATATGCTAACTACGCTACCGTAGGAGAATGAGGAGGATGTGGTGGTATTTAGTCTGTGAATGCTGTGAATGCTGTGAATGCTGTGAACGCTGTGAATGCTGTGAATGCTGTGAATGCTAGCAAGTACTGTACATGACGTAGTATTCTGCTCCCACTACAAGTTGCAGTATGAGACAGGAACTTTGAGGTGCGCACACACACACACACACACACACACACACACACACACACACACACACACACACACACACAATCTCTGAGATAGTGTCGCCTGTTGTCTTGTGTGTCTCAGAGAACAACTAAACTGTAGGAGTAATACTCAGAGGAACCATTCTCTCTGGGATACTGTGGGAGTGTAGTGTACCCTTTTCACCGTCGCACACGCACAGTACACAGCACTGCGGCTTTACCCCTTTTATCTCAAAATAATGATCCATCCTCTCCCGCTGCTCTCATTGTCTAGTCTGGGGTGAAGAAACAGAGACAAGACAATGCTATTTTCCAGCATATAAAATATAACATTGACTCAACCCATCTCCATAGGCCTCCTAACCGCATAACACATAGTGACTCATCTGGGAAGTCTTACATGATCTTTCCATTAGCCAAACAGCGAAACCACCGCCTCTTGTGTTGAAAATAGAATAGAATGGAAGCATACCTTCCTAGGCAATGTCCTGGGTTAATACTATTACCCATGAAGCATGAGGAATGACAGCTACGCTTTCCTTTTAAAGAAGGCTTAAATGGTTGTTGTTCAGCCACCAACTGCTTTGATGGAAGCCCCATGGAGTGTGTGTGTGTGTGTCTCAGAATTCCCCTTCTCCTATAGGGAGCAGTCAAGACATCACATTCCCCCATTGGACACTGCTACACAGCCCAAGACACTGGCTGGAGCCTTGGGGCCAAGTCATTATTTTCTTGGCAGAGTTTGTGTCCAATTTTTGAAAACACACACACACACACACACACACACACACACACACACACACACACACACACACACACACACACACACACACACACACACACACACACACACACACACACACACACACACACACACACACACACACCTCTCTCTCTTTCAGACACACACAGTCTCTTAGATTTTGTTTTTCATGCACGCCTGTACACTCCCCCCCACACACAGCTCCCCCTCCATATACACACACACCCAGCGTCCATTCCCCTTGATGTCCAGCTCTGATAGCCAGAGAACAGAGGTCCTGTTAATCACATGATGAAGAGGGCTTTGCAAGCCTCCAGAGGGATGGAGGGGGGAATGGAGGGATGGAGGGGATGGAAGGAGGGATGGCAGGATTGGGCCAAGGGGGAAAGTAATGAAGCCGGCTAAAATCAGCCGCCCTCTCCATCATGTCACCTCCATGACCTTGGCTAGATCGGACAGGTCACCTCGCTGGGTACAAAGAGGGGAGGAGGGAGGGGGTTGATGGGAGAGAGAGGGAAGAGAGATGGAGAGAGAGATGGGATAGAGGCTAATGAAAAAGGTTAGAGAGAAAGAAAGAGGGTACATTGAGAGACGTTAAGAAAACAAAAGAGAAAGAGAGAGGGCTGTCTAATCATGGAGCCTTTCAGCATGAGGCAGGTCCTGTCAGCCTTGGCATTGGGATAAAACAAGCAGCCTATGCCAGCCAATGATCACTCTCTTTAGCTTGTTCTCTCACTACCGGCCTCACCAGACTGAGTCAATCTGCTGAACCCATCTCTCTCAACACTTTTTTTAGATGGTTTAGATACCCCTTAAACTTAACGTATGCCTCCCAGTCAAAACAGTTTGCATACAGTGCCTTCAGAAAGGATTCATACCCCTTGATTTACTCCACATTTTGTTGTGTTACAGCCTGAACTCAAAATGGATTCAAATGTTGCTCACCCACACACACAATACCCCATAATGACAAAGTGAAAACATGTTTTTACACATTTATTGAAAATTAAATAGATAAATATCTATTTATGTAAGTATTCACACCGCCAAGTCAATACATGTTAGAATCACCTTTGGCAGTGATTACAGCTGTGAATCTTTCTGGGTAAGTCTCTAAGAGCTTTGCACCCCTGGATTGTACAATATTTGCACATTATTATTTAAAAAATTCTTCAAGCTCTGTCAAGTTGGTTGCTGATCATTGCTAGACAGCAATTTTAAAAACTTGCCATAGATTTATAAGATTTAAGTCAAAACTGTAACTAGGCCACTCACGAACATTCACTGTCATCTGGTGGTTTAGAGAATTGTCCTGCTGAAAGGTGAATTTGCTGGAAATCAGACTGAACCAAGAATTCCTCTAGGATTTTGCCTGTGCTTCTCTCTATTTGTTTATTTGTATCCTAAAAACTCCCTAGTCCTTTCCAAAGACAAGCATACCCATAACATGATGCAGCCACCACCATGCTTGAAAATATGAAGAGTGGTACTCAGTGATGTGATGTGCGGGATTTGCCCCAAACATAACCCCTTGTATTCAGGACATAAAGTTAATTTCTTTGCCACATTTCTTGCAGTTTTACTTTAGTGCCTTATTGCAAACAGGATGCATGTTTTGGAATACTTGTATTCTGTACAGGCTTCCTTCTTTTCACTCTGTCATTTAGGTTAGTATTGTGGAGTAACTACAATGTTATTGATCCATCCTCGGTTTTATCCTATCACAGCCATTAAACTCGAACTGTTTTCAAGTCACCATTGTCCTCATGGTAAAATCCCTGAGCGGTTTCCTTCCTGTCTGGCAACTGAGTTAGGAAGGACGCCGTATCTTTGTAATGACTGGGTTTATTGATACACCATCCAAAGTTTAGTTAATAACATCACCATGCTCAAAGGGATATTCAATGTGTTTTAATTTTTTAATAGGTGCCCTTCTTTCCGAGGCATTGGAAAACCTCCTTGGTCTTTATGGTTGAATTTGTGTTCGAAATTCACTGCTCGACTGAGGGACATTACAGATAATTGTATGTAGTGGGGTACAGAGATGAGGTAGTCATTCAAAAATCATGCTAAACACTATTATTGCACAGAGTGAGTCCATGCAACTTATTATGTGACTTAAGCAAATGTTTACTCCTGAACTAATTTAGGCTTGCCATAACAAAGCGGTTATACATACTGACTCAAGCCATTTCAGCTTTTCATGTCTAATTCATTTGTAAACATGTCTAAAAACATAATACCACTTTGACTTTATGGGGTGTTGTGTGTAGGTCAGTGACATTTTAAATTCAGGCTGTAACGCAATAAAATGTGGAACATTTGATTGTTCGTTTTGGTGTTCGGCAGGTTTTCCACTGTTCGATCACACAACATTTTTACTTAAGTCAAGCCAAATTTCGGTAGCCGAAGTCTACGCCCCTTTGTCGGTGATTGGTCAACAGTAAGGATTCTTCAATGAAGTACTTTGTCACGACCGTCGGATGAAGTAGACCAAGGTGCAGCGTGGTGAGCGTACATTTTCCTCTTTATTGAATGTCGCCAGCAAAACCAATAAACAATACAAAATGACTGTGAAGCTTACAGGGCAAAGTGCCACAAACTAAGTTAACTACCCACAAGGACAGGTGGGAAAAAGGGCTGCCTAAGTATGGTTCCCAATCAGAGACAACGATAGACAGCTGTCCCTGATTGAGAACCATACCCGGCCAAAACAAAGAAATACAAAGCATAGAAAATAGAACATAGAATGCCCAAAACCACAAAACACACAGAAAAACACCCCCTGCCATGCCCTGACCAAACTACAATAACAAATAACCCCTTTTACTGGTCAGGACGTGACAGTACCCCCCCCCCCCCCCCCAAAGGTGCAGACCCCGAAATGCACCTCAAACAAAGAAAACACAAAAACAACCCCAAACTAAAAGGGAGGGAAGGGAGGGTGGCCACCGTCAACGACGGTTCTTGTGCTACACCCCCCCTTCCCAATCCTCCCCCCTACGGAGGTGGCTCAGAAGCGGGACGCAGACCCCGCTCCACCACTGGCTCACCCCACTTTGGTGGCATCACTAGAGCGGGGTCCCTCGCCGCCGACGCCAGACTGGCAGGCGACTCTGGCTGCGCCGGACAGGCGGGCGGCTCTGGCTGCGCCGGACAGGCGGGTGGCTCTGGCTACGCCGGACTGGCGGGCGGCTCTGGCAGCGCCGGACAGGCGGGCGGCTCTGACAGCTCCGGACTGGCGGACGGCTTTGGCGCAGGACGCACCAGGCTGGGGAGACATGCAGGAGGCCTGGCTCTGGGAGCAGGCACAGGACTCACCAGGCTGGGGAGACTTGCAGGAGACCTGGCTCTAGGAGCAGGCACAGGACTCACCCGGCTGGAGAGACATGCAGGAGGCCTGGCTCTGGGAGCAGGCACAGGACTCACCCAGCTGGAGAGACATGCAGGAGGCCTGGCTCTGGGAGCAGGCACCGGATACACTGGGCCGTGGAGGCGCACTGGCGGTCTCGAGCGCAGGACTGGCACCACCCTTACTGGCTGGGTGCCCGCTTCCCCCCGGCAAATGTGGGACACTGGCACCGAGCACACCGGCCTGTGGATGCTCGGCCTCGACACCGTGCGCATCACCCCATAGCACGGGGCCTGACCAGTCAAATACTTGCCACGGTAGGCATGGGGAGTTGGCTCAGGCCGCACTGGGTTCTCCAGGCGAACTGGGGAAACCGTGCGTGGAGCGGGCGCAGGACTCACCGGGCTGTGGAGGCGCACTGAAGGTCTGGAGCGCCAAGCTAGCACAAGACGTGCAGGGCTGGGGAGGCGCACAGGAGGCCTGGTGCGTGGGGCTGGCACAGTCTTCACCAGACGGCTAGCACGCACCTCAGGACGAGTATGGAGAGCTGACTCAGGTGACATCAATTCGAGGACACGCTCCGTAGGGCGAATGTCGTGCCTCATGCACCAACACAGCAGCTCTCTCATAGCTCTCTCCTCCAATCTCCCCATCAACTCCTTCACTGTCTCTGCTTCGCTCCCTTCGCTCACCTCCAATTTCACCCCGACTGGCTCTGGTTCCATCCTCGACTCCGCCGACCGTCCCGTGTGCCCCCCCCAAAAAAATCTTGGGGCTGCCTCTCCTGGCCACGCTGCTTGGGCCTTTGGTGGTGGGTAGTTCTGTCACGACCGTCGGATGAAGTAGACCAAGGTGCAGCGTGGTGAGCGTACATTTTCCACTTTATTGATTGTCGCCAGCAAAACCAATAAACAATACAAAACGACCGTGAAGCTTACAGGGCAAAGTGCCACAAACAAAGTAAACTACCCACAAGGACAGGTGGGAAAACGGGCTGCCTAAGTATGGTTCCCAATCAGAGACAACGATAGACAGCTGTCCCTGATTGAGAACCATACCCGGCCAAAACAAAGAAATACTAAACATAGAAAATAGAACATAGAATGCCCAAAACCCCAAAACACACAGAAAAACACACCCTGCCACGCTCTGACCAAACTACAATAACAAATAACCACTTTTACTGGTCAGGACGTGACATACTTGCTGTCATTTAACGACAGACATCTGGTTTTCATGCAACAACAAAAAAATCACTTGAGAAATACTGCACCAAACATCTTAGATGTAAAATTGCGCGTCAAAACCTTGGCAAAAACGGCAAAATTAATAACAGATTTCTTGATTTATCTTAGATTGATTCTGACAATTTTGAGGAAGTGTTACTGTATATTGCTGCTATGGCATCTGAAGAGGGACAAACAGGAATATTGACAATTTTTCCAAGTTTTTCAAGCAAATATCTTTTTAAGGCCATAGACGTTTGCTTCTCTAAACCGAGTTCTGCTAGTAGCAAACCAAACCTAGTTTGCGGACGCCTTTAGCCAAGTATTGGTGTGTGTGTGTTTGTGTGTTTGTATTTGTCCAACAGTTAAATGACTATGAATGATGACTCCAGCATTCCACCATATCTGTTCTGAATACACAAACCCTGCACTCCACTACCTCAGCGACCAACACTGGTAAAACCTCTTGGGCCAGTGTGTGTGTGTGTGTGTGTGTGTGTGTGTGTGTGTGTGTGTGTGTATATGCCATCTTTTGGGCCAATTGGTACCTCAGCAGATATATAGGTAAGCAATTTAACTGTTAGTTATTTTGTGTCCCTGTCTACCTCTGTGAAGGAGTATTAGGCTGTTAAAGGAGCGAGTTTAATTTCCTGTAAGTAATAGTGCTGTTATGGGCAGTGGCTAGCATTGGCTATGTGTGTGTGTGTCTGTGGGTGTGGAGCACGTCTGAGTCAATACGCGTCCGCATCAGTGTGTGTGTGTGTGTGTGTGTGTGTTTGTGTGCGCATCAGCGTGTGTGTCTGAGCGGTCAAGCTCTTGTACAGATTGGCTGTAGTATAGTGGTTATTAAAGCTAAAGTGAATTGCGGTGGAAAGGCAGAGCGGTGTGCTGGGAGTATTTACGGTGGTGGAGGGGTTACACGGAACGTTCATTTGAAACATAGGGGCATGTTTCATGGGGTATAAAGACTCATTTAATGGCTTTGTTCTCTGAGAGGTGACCTCAAGATGGTGTTTGTCTACCTCGCCACAGCTGCCTAGACACAGTGCAAACACAGAAATTGGGGAAATAACTAATGAATGATAGTAGTCAGTTACTATATACACACACACACACACACACACACACACACACACACACACACACACACACACACACACACACACACACACACACACACACACACACACACACACACACACACACAGTCATGGCCAAAAGTTTTGAGAATGACGCAAATTAACTGAATCCCCAAAAAACATTTCCACTGCATTTCAGCCCTGCCACAAAAGGACGAGCTGACATCATGTCAGTGATTCTCTCGTTAACACAGGTGTGAGTGTTGACGAGGAAAAGGCTAGAGATCACTCTGTCATGCTGATTGAGTTTGAATAACAGACTGGAAGCTTCAAAAGGAGGGTGGTTGTTGGAATCATTGTTCTTCCTCTGTCAATCATAGTTACCTGCAAGGAAACACGTGCCGTCATCATTGCTTTGCACAAAAAGGGCTTCACAGGCAAGGATATTGCTGCCAGTAAGATTGCACCTAAATCAACCATTTATCGGATCATCAAGAACATCAAGGAGAGCGGTTAATTTGTTGTGAAGAAGGCTTCAGGGTGCCCAAGAAAGTCCAGCAAGCGCCAGGACCGTCTCCTAAAGTTGATTCAGCTGCGGGATTGGGTCACCACCAGTACAAAGCTTGCTCAGGAATGGCAGCAGGCAGGTGTGAGTGCATCTGCATGCACAGTGAGGCGAAGACTTTTGGAGGATGGCCTGGTGTCAAGAAGGGCAGCAAAGAAGCCACTTCTCTCCAGGAAAAACATCAGGGACAGACTGATATTCTACAAAAGGTACAGGGATTGGACTGATGAGGACTGGGGTAAAGTCATTTTCTCTGATGAATCCCCTTTCCGATTGTTTGGGGCATCCGGAAAAAAGCTTGTCCGGAGAAGACAAGGTGAGCGCTACCATCAGTCCTGTGTCATGCCAACAGTAAAGCATCCTGAGACCATTCATGTGTGGGGTTGCTTCTCAGCCAAGGGAGTGGGCTCACTCACAATTTTGCCTAAGAACACAGCCATGCATAAAGAATGGTACCAACACATCCTCCGAGAGCAACTTCTCCCAAACATCCAGGAACAGTTTGGTGACGAACAATGCCTTTTCCAGCATGATGGAGCACCTTGCCATAAGGCAAAAGTGATAACTAAGTGGCTCGGGGAACAAAACATCGATATTTTGGGTCCATGGCCAGGAAACTCCCCAGACCTTAATCCCATTGAGAACTTGTGTTCAATCCTCAAAAAGAGGGGGTGGACAAACAAAAACCCACAAATTCTGACCAACTCCAAGCATTGATTATGCAATAATGGGCTGCCATCAGTCAGGATGTGGCCCAGAAGTTAATTGACAGCATGCCAGGGCAGATTGCAGAGGTCTTGAAAAAGAAGGGTCAACACTGCAAATATTGACTCTTTGCATCAACTTCATGTAATTGTCAATAAAAGCCTTTGACACTTATGAAATGCTTGTAATTATACTTCAGTATTCCATAGTAACGTCTGACAAAAATATCTAAAGACACTGAAGCAGCAAACTTTGTGATAATTTATATTTGTGTCATTCTCAAAACCTTTGGCCTCAACTGTACACACACACACACACACACACACACACACACACACACACACACACACACACACACACACACACACACACACACACACACACACACACTTCAGCATAGGTAGGCCAGGAGGACATCACAACCCAATCTCTCTGTTTCTGTTCAGTTATCCTCAGTACTGGTGGGACAGACATTATGTCTCAGATGTATCATGTGAAATACCCATTAACATGATGTACAGTTGAAGTCGGAAGTTTACATACACCTTAGCCAAATACATTTAATCTCTGAGGTCTTGGCTGATTTCTTTTGATTTTCCCATGATGTCAAGCAAAGAGGCACTGCGTTTGAAGGTAGGCCTTGTGAAATACATCCACAGGTGCACCTCCAATTGACTCAAATTATGTAAATTAGCCTATCAGAAGCTTCTAAAGCCATGACATAATTTTCAGGAATTTTCCAAGCTGTTTCAAGGCACAGTCAACTTAGTGTATGTAAACTTCTGACCCACTGGAATTGTGATACAGTATGTAAACAATTGTTGGAAAAATGACTTGTGTCATGCACAAAGTAGATATCCTAACCGACTTGCCATTAACAAGACATTTGCGGAGGGGTTGAAAAACAAGTTTTAATGACGCCAACCTAAGTGTATGCAAACCTCCAACTTCAACTGTATGTTCATTGGTCTTGGTGAGATTAAGGAGAAAATCATACTAGTTCTATTAAATACACTCTGTGGATAAAAGTATCAAACAAGTTATTGATGACAGAGAAAGAATCTACATTTGTCAGGTCAAATAAGATGTCTGCATGATATGAATCGACTCATATCTAATATAAAGTACAGTAGGCCTATAAGCACTTCAAAGTAATCAACATTATTAAACTCAATTATTAACTTGATGTGGAGGAAATTCAATTCAGTGCAATATTATATATGTAGTCGTCATGCATCATATATGAAGAGAAAATGACTTATTGAAAAATACAGTGGATTTCATTACATACAGCGGATTTCATTACATATTCTCGTCTTCAAGTTCATTCAGGAGCAAGAACAGTGATTCTGCATTGGTCACACAAGTTAATCAGGACCGAGAGCCCTGCGGATTTGATTCAGAAGAAATAGGCCAGGTAGTGTTCAGTAGACACAGAACTGAAAAGAACACTTTGAAACGGAGCAAAACCGGGATGTCTGAACTTGTCCAATAAAAATAGCTTGTTTTTGTTAAAATAGTTTTGCTATGTTGTGCCCTTATGAACACGAGCCATGTTTAAACCATGGCAAAACCCCATTTTAACCTCACTGACATTAGGACAACGACCCATACAGAATCTGACCCAGAAACGGAGAGTACACCACACTAAGAATGCTCCAGTGAATGACTAAATGTCCCTCACACAGATAAAGGCCCACTTTGCATTGTGAGATGCAGACTTCCTCTCGAGAGAAACTATACAGTTCATTGTTTAGCAGACTTCCTCTCGACAGAAACTATACAGTCCATTGTTTGGCAGACTATCCATAGACAAGGACAGCTGTCTTTTTCCCTTTCATCGATCTGCCCTAGGGAAAGGAGCTTAACCCATTATAGCTCCATGGGCTCTGCTCTACGGCTCTACTGCTTCAGCCTCTCATGAGAGTGTTTTTGTGTTGTCCGGGTGGTTGGTAAAAATAAGCAGCAAAAACAACATTTGTTTCACAATTAAGAGCAAAATGCTATTAAGAAAAGGCCAAAATACTAATATGTGCGCATTTATAAACAAGAAGAGACACAGAAAGTGATTAAAAGTGTCTCGGTGGCGAGGGTAATTAAAACAACAAATCAGAGTCCCTCCCGAGTGGGAAGACTTGGCCTTCCGCTAAACCAGGCCCAACTGTCTTCATTTCCCTCCAAGGAATAATTTACACAGGAAGCGGTGGCAGTGGTGGTACAGTGTGTGTGTGTGTGTGTGTGTGTGTGTGTAAGTCAATAATGACTTTTATGGTAATCAGATGAGGTAGAGGGAAAATCTCTCAAATGTGCACGTTTTTTTTTTGGGGTGGCCACGGCTGGGATGACAATGATGTATGCTTTACAGTAGTATTTCTGTCACTTCCTCAAACTACGTCTCTATGCGAGTCACCCAGGTGTTGTTGGGGTAGGCCTGGAGTAATGAAACTCACAATGGGCCCAGACAACAAGCAACTCGCCCTCCAACTTAAAGCTACAATCTGGGATTTGTTTTTCAGCATAATGGCAGTCCCACCACTTGTATATATCAATCATTTAATTGGCCATTGAACAGATACCCAGATCGCACCTTTAATCAACTCACCAATGTACTCAAAGTTAGAATGTAATCACACTACGATGGAGCCAATGGGGAAGCAATGTGGCGTTATGTGTTGAAACACAGCACACAGGCACTATGGTTTGCAACGAGGACAAAAACGTAGAGAGATTATTCTGCTCTGGAGAAAAGAAAGGGTCACGACTTATGCAAGGTCTGTGCTTTTGCGTGTTGTTTGGATTTGCTTGTACTATGATGGATAACGTGTTTTACAAATTAGCATTTTAATAATACCAGGGTGCTGTCAAACTAAGTCTGAGGAAGTAAAGAGCCTCTAACTTTTGGTAATGTACATTAAAACTATGTTACGCAAGAGTTATTCAAGAGGTCTGAAGTAACTTGATAAGCTTTCCCCCCCCCTGTGACAGTCACAAATAGTGTCATTTCTCTCTTAAATAAACTGAATGCTACCGTACATGTTGGTTAAAGACTACGTTAAAAAGACAATACGTCCTATTAAATGTGACCAGGAAAAGATCTGTGCCCCCGTAATAGTCTATAACTAGGAACATGACTAGAGCCCTGAGTTTTATTTGTCACGTGGTTAGGAAAAACTCTGGGCTCTGACTAATAAGACATATTACACAACCACACAGTCTGTCAACAGTATGACCACTCTTTACCATTCCTCAGCAGTCTCCACCTGTTTAGCACTAGGATCAGTCCTCTGGGGCTGCTCTCCCCTCTAACAACCCCAGAACTGAGGTATGGGCTGATCCCAGAACAGCTTTCATCAGGCTACAGCTCCAGCTTCCAATGTAACCACAGTCTCCTGTGACCCATTAGGAGGGCAAGGGAAAGGAGAAGCGTTTATCCGGCTCTGTATAAATATTTCACTCTACAACCCCTGTGTGTGAGAAACGACGATCACTGAGGAGACAGAAAGAAAAGAGAGAGAGAAAAAACTGTTTTATCCGCTACTTGCTAACCTGGAGCCCTGTCTCTCCATGCGCTGCCTTCCAGGCCCCATAAAACCGAAGGATGAGTCCCAAATGCCACTCTATTCCCTGTATAGTGCCCTACCTTTGGCCAAAAGTAGTGCACTATACAGGGAATAGGATGTAATTTGGGACGCAGACAAACCACCTCTCAACCAGATGTAATGAAGGAGGACCATCCTGCTCTCCCTCCCTGAAGGAACCTGAACCTCCACTTCTAGAGAGCCTAATTGGGGGTCTGTGAACCAGTATGTAGAAGCTGTTACTGGTCCTGTGTGCCGCAGCATTACCACCCTGTATCCTGGGCTCGTCTGTTCCAATTACCTACTCTGAGTGCTGGTATGTATCCCAATTGGCACCCTATTCCCTATATAGTGCACTACTTTTGACCAGGGCCAATAGGGCTCTGGCCAAAAGTAGTGCACTATATGGAATAGGGTGCCATTTGGGATGCATCCCTAGACTCCTCTCCTGCCCATTCACCACCAAGAGGGGGGTTGTGATTTGAAGTGTACCCTGAATACATTTCACCTAATCAGCAGCTTGCATAAGTGAGAGCCTGTTTTATGAGTACATTGCGATCTGTCACTAAGGGCCTTGTTTTTCTAGCCCTGGCAGTCACTCTGAATGCAGATTGAGGGAATCACAGAGGTGGCAGGTACTGTAGTCTAGTGGTTAGATTATTGGGCCAGTAACCGAAAGGTCGATAGAATCCCCGAGCCGACAAGGTGCACAATCTGTCGATGTGCCCTTGAGCAAGGTACTTAACCCTAATTGCTCCAGGGTCTCTGTTGATAATGACTGCCCTTGGCCGTGACATCACTCTCCGAGGGTGTCTCAGGGAGAATATGATATGCAAAAAACGTAAAACGTAAAAACGTTTTTTTCATCTAAATGCATGTCCTAGCCGTGTCTGAATCCTGGCTTAGGAAGACCACCAAAAACTCTGAAATCTTCATCCCTAACAACAACATTTTCAGACAAGATAGAATGGCCAAAGGGGGCGGTGTTGCAATCTACTGCAGAGAAAGCCTGCAGAGTTCTGTCCTACTATCCAGGTCTGTACCCAAACAATTTGAACTTCTACTTCTAAAAATCCACCTCTCTAAAAACAAGTCTCTCACCGTTGCCGCCTGCTATAGACCACCCTGTGCCCCCAGCTGTGCTCTGAACACCATATGTGAACTGATTGCCCCCCATCTATCTTCAGAGCTCGTGCTGCTAGGTGACCTAAACTGGGACATGCTTAACACCCCAGCCATCCTACAATCTAAGCTTGATGCCCTCAATCTCACACAAATTATCAATGAACCTACCAGGTACCACCCCAAAGCCGTAAACACGGGCACCCTCATAGATATCATCCTAACCAACTTGCCCTCTAAATACACCTCTGCTGTTTTCAACCAAGATCTCAGCGATCACTGCCTCATTGCCTGCATCCGTAATGGGTCAGCGGTCAGACGACCTCCACGCCTTTCTAATCGACCTGGCACGGGTATCCTGGAAGGATATTGACCTCATCCCGTCAGTAGAGGATGCCTGGTTATTTTTTTTAATGCCTTCCTCTCCATCTTAAATAAGCATGCCCCATTCAAGAAATTTAGAACCAGGAACAGATATAGCCCTTGGTTCTCTCCGGACCTGACTGCCCTTAACCAACACAAAAACATCCTGTGGCGTTCTGCATTAGCATCGAACAACCCCCGTGATATGCAACTTTTCAGGGAAGTTAGAAACCAATATACGCAGGCAGTTAGAAAAGCCAAGGCTAGCTTTTTCAAGCAGAAAAAGCTTCCTGCAACACAAACTCAAAAAAGTTCTGGGACACTGTAAAGTCCATGGAGAATAAGAACACCTCCTCCCAGCACCCCACTGCACTGAGGATAGGAAACTCTGTCACCACTGATAAATCCACTATAATTGAGAATTTCAATAAGCATTTTTCTACGGCTGGACATGCGTTCCACCTGGCTACCCCTACACCGGTCAACAGCCCTGCACCCCCCACAGCTACTCGCCCAAGCCTTCCCCATTTCTCCTTCTCCCAAATTCAGTCAGCTGATGTTCTGAAAGAGCTGCAAAATCTGGACCCCTACAAATCAGCCGGGCTAGACAATCTGGACCCTTTCTTTATAAAATTATCTGCTGAAATTGTTGCAACCCCTATTACTAGCCTGTTCAACCTCTCTTCCGTGTCGTCTGAGATTCCCAAAGATTCGGAAAGCAGCTGCGGTCATCCCCCTCTTCAAAGGGCGGGACACTCTTGACCCAAACTGCTACAGACCTATATCTATTCTACCCTGCCTTTCTAAGGTCTTCGAAAGCCAAGTCAACAAACAGATTACCGACCATTTCGAATCCCACCGCACCTTCTCCGCTATGCAATCTGGTTTCAGAGCTGGTCATGGGTGCACCTCAGCCACGCTCAAGGTCCTAAACGATATCGTAACCGCTATCGATAAAAAACAATACTGTGCTGCCGTATTCATTGACCTGGCCGAGGCTTTCGACTCTGTCAATCACCACATCCTCATCGGCAGACTCAATAGCCTTGGTTTCTCAAATGATTTCCTCGCCTGGTTCACCAACTACTTCTCTGATAGAGTTCAATGTGTCAAATTGGATGGCCTGTTGTCCGGGCATCTGGCAGTCTCTATGGGGGTGCTACAGGGTTCAATTCTTGGGCCAACTCTTTTCTCTGTATACATCAATGATGTCGCTCTTGCTGCTGGTGAGTCTCTGATCCACCTCTACGCAGACGACACAATTCTGTATACTTCTGACCCTTCTTTGGACACTGTGTTAACAACCCTCCAGACGAGCTTCAATGCCATACAACTCTCCCTCCGTGGCCTCCAACTGCTCTTAAATACAAGTAAAACTAAATGCATGCTCTTCAACTGATCGCTGCCTGCACCTGCCCGCCCGTCCAGCATCACTACTCTGGACGGTTGTTACTTAGAATATGTGGACAACTACAAAAACCTAGGTGTTTGGTTAGACTGTAAACTCTCCTTCCAGACTCACATCAAACATCTCCAATCCAAAGTTAAATCTAGAATTGGCTTCCTATTTCGCAACAAAGCATCCTTCACTCATGCTGCCAAACATACCCTCGTAAAACGGACCATCCTACTGATCCTCGACTTCGGCGATGTCATTTACAAAATAGCCTCCAATACCCTACTCAATAAACTGGATGCAGTCTATCACAGTGCCATCCGTTTTGTCACCAAAGCCCCATATACTACCCACCACTGCGACCTGTACACTCTCGTTGGCTGGCCCTCGCTTCATACTCGTCGCCAAACCTACTGGCTCCAGGTCATCTACAAGACCCTGCCAGGTAAAGTCCCCCCTTATCTCCGCTCACTGGTCACCATAGCAGCACCCACCTGTAGCACACGCTCCAGCAGGTATATCTCTCTGGTCACCCCCAAAGCCAATTCCTCCTTTGGCCGTCTCTCCTTCCAGTTCTCTGCTGCCAATGACTGGAACAAACTACAAAAATCTCTGAAACTGGAAACACTTATCTCCCTCACTAGCTTTAAGTACCAGCTGTCAGAGCAGCTCACAGATCACTGCACCTGTACATAGCCCATCTATAATTTAGCCCATACAACTACCACTTCCCCTACTGTATTTATTTATTTTGCTCCTTTGCACCCCATTATTTCTATTTCTATTTTGCACTTTCTTCCACTACAAATCTACCAATCCAGTGTTTTACTTGCTATATTGTATTTACTTTGCCACCATGGCCTTTTTTGCATTTACCTCCCTTATCTCACCTCATTTGCTCACATTGTATATAGACTTATTTTTCTACTGTATTATTGACTGTATGTTTGTTTTACTCCATGTGTAACTCTGTGTTGGTGTATTTGTCGAACTGCTTTGCTTTATCTTGGCCAGGTCGCAATTGTAAATGAGAACTTGTTCTCAACTTGCCTACCTGGTTAAATAAAGGTGAAATAAATAAAATAAAAAAATAAAAACTTTTTATGAACATATCAATCTATGTGCCATAATAATAAACGTATATACTTATATTATAAACACCCACCAAATGAAGGTTATTTTGCCCGTGATTTACACTCTGGAGTTCTCCTGTAATGAAGAGTTGCTAGCTGGATGTGGGTCAGTCCAACCTCCCTCCACCCCCGTCTCCCCCCATCGCTCTGTGGGAGATGGACTGCTTCATCACTGTCACACGGCGGCCAGATTGGGTGTCAAGGCACTAATAAAGAACAAGGAATACATTTCGCCGAGCTGATAAATACGCCATGTGAGAGTATGTGTGTGGGAGCGTGTGTGTGTGTGTGTGTGTGTCTGGAGATTGGACCAGACTACCACAGCCCTCCCCAATGCAAAAGGAAACAGCAGTTGGAAGCTCAAGCAACATAGACCACAGTAGTAGCTATACAGTAGATACAAACAAGAGTTGCTATCATTTTGACATAATCACCTCACAGTTTCTTTCCATCACAGCTGCCATGTTCTCCATTGGGATCATGAGCAGTTTGCACAACCACCCCCAGCCACCCACAATAACGACTGTGGTATGTGGTTTAAGACGATATAGGTTGCAGCCTAGTTACATAAATCAACCAATATTAGCCATCTAACAAGGCTGCTTTAAGGAGAAAATGTCCGCCCACTCTCCTCATCTCTCCATGCCAGCCAGCTCCCCCAGACCTAATTGGTTGACCCTTTTACGGTGGGTGGCACAACGTTTATATAACGTATTAACAGTATTGGTTGACCCGACATCTGTTCCTGACCTCTCCGCTACAGATTAATGACAGGTCAATGGGGTTTTGACGGGGACAAAAAAAAGTCGGCCCCTTTTCTTGATTGGCTTCTACCTGACAGGGCAGTTTGCCAATTGGCTGTAGCAGTGCATTCCTCGCACGATCCACCAGATTGTAGAACATGGTGGGTTTAGACAACGAGGTAAGTTAGACCTGACAACCCGTTTGAGAGAATGAATAGAAAAAGAATTGAGTGCCGCTGTGAAACACCTTGCACAATATCGTGATTGTCTTCACGGTGCATTTGGATGTAATGAAACCAAAACATTTGTGAGAGTCACAAAACATGATCAAATCACACATCTTAGTAAATATGCTACGGATCGACTTCCGACACCAAATTGAAGGAGACTGAGAGCACAGGCGTAATCGCATCAATTCAAAGGTGACGCATCTCGCTTCAAACATCTATTCAGTCTGAGTCAAGCTATTCTATATCCACTGGATGTGGAATGATATTACGGCAGACAAGACCCCAGTATCAGGGGATATACTGTAGCCTGCTGGCTCAGGCACGAGGTGTATTTGTGTCCTACACTACTCTGCAGGTTGCCAAGGCGACTACTGTGTCATTGTCTAATTAATCAAAGAAAGAGAACACGACTCCTACACTATCAGGTTCTATCAGGTTAGTTTTCATTGGTAAGCTATAGGTTGCAGCCCTAGTGTTCCTGCTATAATGTAATACATACACAGCCGCATTGTGTGTCTAAGACAACTCTCCCCTCAGGGACACTGAAGTTCATTCTGTCTTATTCTGTCCTATGCCTGATAGTTAAGGTTACGGGACTGATGCTTCCAATTGGGGTGAATAAGAGGAAGGTAGATATGGCCACGGTGGGCGCTGCAACGGCCGTCGTAGGAAGTGGACCAAAATGCAGCGGGTACGTGAATGCTCATCTTCATTTTATGATGCACACTATACGAAAACAACAAAATGAAAAAACAAACGACAGCTAACCAGTAATGCAGGCTAAACAACCTCCCACAATTCCCATAACAAACACACCCCTATACATAGGACCTTCAATCAGAGGCAACGAGGAACAGCTGCCTCCAATTGAAGGCCCAATCCCAATGAACTAAACATAGAAAATAGATAGACTAGACTGAACATAGAAATACACTAACATAGAACATAGACCAAAACCCCGGAAACTCTAAACACACACCCCGAACCACATAAAACAAATACCCCCCTGCCACATCCTGACCAAACTACAATAACAAATAACCCCTTTACTGGTCAGGACGTGACAGGCACAACCACTAGCACACACCTTAATATCACACGCTGCTCCCCTACGCATAACTGCCTTGGAGAAATGTCGAAATTGGATTGGAGTCCATAGTTCGTAAGATCTATGGACAGTAAGCTACATGCTATGTGGTCCTTGCAGATTTGCATGGAGTTGAATCCGTCTGAGAGAAGTCGACAGTCAGACAAGCCGTCGCCCTTTTACGTGTCTTCATTCCTACTGTTGGCCATGAAAGGGTTAACCGACATTACTAATCCCTTTCAATCTGACATTAGGGGTTAAATGGAGCAGTGATGAAATGGTGAACAGTAGGATTCAATCTAGTTTCCAGTAGAGGTAATGAGCTTGATCAAGTAGTTATCACTTTTTAATACGACACCCAGTGTCATAGAGAAATGAGAGCGAGAGAGCGGGGGGGGGGTACTGTGTGTGTGTGTGTGTGTGGTGTCAGAGAGAGATAGAGATTGTGAAACAGTGGAATTAGGTGAGCTAAAAAATGAAAGGTAAACAAGCGATTGTTATCTATTTGTCTGTCTGCCAGCCAGGCTGACTAGCTGGTGTCTCATCACCACTGAATGGACTATTGATCCACCCATTATAGAGCTTCATATGATTCTCCGTCTCGGCTCCCGTCAGCAGGACAATGTGTGTGGGCGAGATTACCCTCCAGCCGTACACAACCTGACAATGCAGCCTCACCCCTAATCACATCACCACTTTTTCCTGTCTACTCCACAGCTAAACAGCTCATGTAGACATTACCCCTAACTGTGATCTATCAACATAAATGCTTGCACCAGCCATAGCTATAATCACAGCTCTGTAGCCATACACATCTGGTGATGAATCATCACCACTCACACATTTTCATCCACTGAAATTACCCTCTAAGACCCAGTGTAATCCCTGTGCTTGCCCATGCGTGTACACACACACGCGCACGCACGCACACACACACACACACACACACACGCACACACGCACACACGCACACACACACACACACACACACACACACACACACACACACACACACACACACACACACACACACACACACACACACACACACACACACACACACACACACACACACACACACACAGCCCTGGCCTCCTCCTATCCACAGCAGCTCTCCCCACAATGCTATCTCCTCTCATTAAGTGTGCATTGTGTATCTCCCCCATAGCCGAGTGCACAGCCTGCCAGACAGCCCATTATACTCCGCTGTCAGTCAAAGAAAACAGCAGCCAGCTTAACAAAATGAACATTTCCATAATATTGAACTCGAATGCCCAAACGCCCTCTCGGCACAGTTGGCAAATAGCAAAATATCAGAGGTGAGCCCGAGCAGGCGAGAACCATACAAAACCGGCACACCTCTCACGATAATAATGGCGTCCTGACATTTTGAACGGCACCGGTTTAAGGGGGTAATGGCTTTTTAGAAAGTGTCTTGTCGTAAAAAAAAAGAAGATAATTTCCATGAAAGCGAATGATGGGTGTGTTTAAAGGTGAGGCGCGGCAGCAGATTATACCTGCCTGGGGATTTCTACGTCAATACAGGAAGATACGGGTGAGGAAGACACTTAGTGACCGTACTGTAGCTGAGGTAGTGAGGAGGATGCTGCGCAAAGCTGGTGCTATCGTAACAGTCAAGACAGTCAGAGGCTACATATGCAAGAAAGAGAAGGATGGAGGGAGGGAAGGAGGGAGGGAGGGAAGGAAGGAAGGAAAGATACAGAGCAACCACCAGTAACAGCGCCACTGAGCAGACCAAACTACGTTGTACTTCAGCTGCACAACTCCAAACACAGTGACAGGCACCCAGATGAAAGAAAGGAAGAATGAGGAAGAAGGGATGGAAGGAGGAGAGGGAAGAGAGAAGATGGAGAGCAACCGTCTCCGTCTCGGTATGTGATGAGAGCTAATAATGATGGTATGGAGGGTGTGTGGTCCCCTACACTGGCAAGCCCACCCAGGCAAGCCCACCCAGGCAAGCCCACCCAGGCTCCCATCTGTCTCAATGTGTAGCTTTGACTCTAATAGGATTCAGTTTCATTAAGCCTCGCCAGCCACTAAAGCCACTCTGGTTCACTTTGTCAGCTTTGACTGTGAAGGGATGAAGGGACGAGAGACATGAGGGAAACGACAGGGGGTCAGCGAGGAGACCCACACACATACGCTTTCTCTCATGCTCCTCACAGTTAGAGACGAGTGAACACACACACGCACACACACACACACACACACAGTCTTGTATAACTAACCTCATTCAGTCCAATTCAAAATCCTATTTTCCCTAACCCCTAAACCTAATCCTAGTTCCTAACAATAACCCTAATTTTAAGACTAATTCTAACCTTAACCCTAAACCCCCTAGAGACCAACAAAATGTCCCCAGTTTGTCAAATGTTTTGTTTGTTTACCATTTTAACTATACACAAGTAAAGTTAAACATGTTCACACACACACACACACACACACACACACACACACACACACACACACACACACACACACACACACACACACACAACAAACACTTGAATAGTAAGCATCCTCTCATGTTCCCCATGTGGCCATTAAGCACTGATCAGCATACAATACACACGCACACGATAACACCCCCACACACGCGCTGTGGGTTAACTGATCACAGCAGAGGTCATATCCTTAAAGCATTAAGAAGGAGCATAATAAGCATTCAAAGCCACTTCCTCTCTATTGGTTGATTATGCACAATAGCCAAAGTCACTGAATATTATAGAGGACATTTGCATATTCATCGTTGTTATTGCCATTTAAAAAGGTCACTTCTTATTTCTAACAGAAAATATTTGCATTGCAGACAGAGGAGTGCAAAGGAAGGTCAGCCTTGGTTTGATCATAACAACAGCCATTCGTTCAGTTCTTTGGAGGCCAATGTCTTTCGATGCTGCACAGTTTATTCATCTACAGTTGTTGACAATGTTGTTGAAGAAGGAGCATGTGTGCATCCCAAACGGCACCCTATTCCATTTATAGTGCACCACTTTTGCCCAGGGCCCCTTAGGGCTCAGGTCAAAAGTAGTGCACAATGTAAGGAATAGGGTGCCATTTGGGATGCACACATGCTCCTTCAACAACATTGTTATATCAGGAACTTCCTTTGATCTCAGCTCATGGCCATGAAGCTCTTCAAAAGAACATCTCTGCTTTCATTTAGTTTAGCGGAGCTTTAAGTTGCATTCATGAACTTTGTAACAAAATACTGCATGGTTTTGATGGGGAGAGATCAATGGTATTAGGAAGAGAGGTGGATTTGTTTAGAAAGAGTGAGGGAGAGAGAGAGAGAGGGCGAGAGAGAGACAGAGAGAGACAGAGGAGGCAGGGAGGGAGAGAGAGAGGGAATGAAAGAGAGATATAAAGGACAGGACCACAGAGGCCCAACCAGCACTGAGAGCAGAGCCTGTTAAAGAGAGGGAGAGAGACGAGAGAGACAGAGACAGAGACAGAAAGAGCCCGAGACTGAGAGCGACACAGCCGTCTCCCAGCGTGGCCTCTCCAGTGCCTGAGGGAAATCAGGACCCTGTTTTCTGCTGAGCTGGCCTTTTCTCCTGCCTGACTAAATGAGGTCCTCTGGGTCCTCCGGATAGCATCATGACACCACAGAGGGGAGCAATAGGCCTAAGGATGAGAAGTCTAGAAATAAAAGACCCCAAAGAAGTACCCCTCCTCTCCTCTCTTTCTTTCAGCAAACAGTCCAGTGCCTCCCCCCTCTGTCGTTCTTCCTTTCTCTCTCACCGTTCCTTGCTCTCTCTCTCTCTCTCTTTCTCCCACCTCCTTCTCCCTCTCTCCCGCTCTAAAGACAGGCCAGTTCTTTCCCCTTTTATGTGAATAGTATTTGTATTTTCGGAGCCCTTATCCTTATACGAGGATCTAGCCCGCTCAAGGTTTCTTTCAAAGGCACTCCCAATCAAGGCCATTATTATAGACCTTAGCTCTAATCAGCCATCTAGAGACCACAGCACCACCTTAGACCGATCAATAATCACCGTAATGACCGTGATTAGCATCCCAACCACTTTGATTAAGCCACTGATATAGCAAATGATCTTGTTAGCAAACTTGTGATTACTTTCTGAACTCCCATGTGCTGTAAGAGTACAGGCACATCCCTGTAGTGTTGAAATTGTGAGTGAAGCTGTCTAATTTCTATTTAACCTTTATTTAACTCGGCAAGTCAGTTAAGAACAAATTCTTAATTCCAATGACGGCCTGCCCCGGCCAAACCCTAACGATGCTGGGCCAATTGTGCGCCGCCCTATGGATCTCCCAATCACGGCCGGTTGTGATACAGCCTGGAATCGAACCAGGGTCTGTAGTGACGCCTCTAGCACTGAGATGCAGTGCCTTAGACCGCTGCGCCACTCAGGAGCCCAGTAAAGGGACACTGCTCTGTATTTGAGATGACACACTTTAGCATGACCCTAAAACAGTCTAACAGTACACATTTCCCCTCCATACAAACTGTACATACACACCAACTGAAACGCTGACTCACCCTACCAACCACACCCAGATCCCAACTCCATTGGATTGGCACTGCCAAAGCCAGTCCAGATGGGCAGTGCCAGGCACCACTATGGCCCGCCAGCCCCCAGGGCTCATTGAGACAAAGTGACTGACTACACAACTCACGCCTCTCCGCACACACAAAACAGTCTGATGAAGACTAATGGCCACCAATCGCATCAGTGCCGTCACTATCGTCCCAATGGCCGCTATAGGGAGTAAGTAGGGACCGGCTGGCATATTTCTGTTCTAACTAAGTCCATCCATCTATTTCACTGGCTACTACTGAGAGTTGTGTCAGATGTTTTAACCAATGAGCTCCATCAATGAGGTTTGTTGGGATTTTGAAGGCTGGGAGGTTGTAGGGTAGGGTTCCTACACAAGCCACCTCGGTTGTGAGTAGACATGATGTAATGTTAAACGAGGTCATGAAAGAAGGTCAGCGTTTCTTCGATCTTGTAAGTAATTACACCAGTTCAACGCTCTGACATCTCAACCTGCTGCTCTTCTTATCTCAGTCGGCAAGACTTTACATTAACACCGAATGTTCATACAGCACAAGGTCAATAATAAGTCATTGCCAAACATGGATGCAAAAACAACCTGTACAAGTGTGTTTTATGGATATTTTAAACAGATGAGCATGCCAGTTACATAAGATTTTCTCACACATTTTTTGGCATTATCCAGCGAGTGTGCCCACTCTGGTGGTGGCAAGTGCGCTCTAGCCAACAACGCTATCTGCACGCGGTTGGCTGGAGCGCACGCGGTTGGCTGGAGCGCACGTATAGCCCACATGATGAGATTATATGGACAACGGAGCGAGATGACGGTTATTTTTTCAAAATGGCAGCCAAGCGTCGATCATCATGTCACCAGAATAAGACCCTCGATATTAATTGGAAAGGAGCATTAAGCTCATCACTTTCACCCACCTCTGAAGTTCGTTCTAACTTCTTTCATCTGTAGTTTAATAAACTGCGTGCTTGACGAGTTGTAGTCCGAGGACCACGTAACATGTCATCACGTGACTCCCAGTTTACTTCGATATGATGGTTATTATATCAATATTTGCGTTCAAAAGCTTTTCCATACGATTTTTTCTTGCATAATTAATTTTACAGACTGAAAAAGTTCACCTTGTCTAGCGCATTTTGTTTAGTCGACATTTGGAACGTTTCCATCGGGCCTGTCATGACATTTTCTATTCCACGTGTGCCTTACTCGCATAAAAAGGTTTGGTGGAAACCTGGTTATTAAACAAGGAAAGTCACACACATTTTAAATACAACGGTATACAAACAATACAACTAAAGAATTGTGTGCGTTAGAGTGTCTGTGTGTGCGTGTGTTTGTGTGTCCCCTCAAAGTCCCCGTCGTTCCATGAGACGTTGTTTCATCCATTTTTTAAAGGTCATTTTGCTGTTTGCTTGAGTATTAGGGGATGGAAGGGAGTTCCATGCAATCATGGCTCTGTATAATACTGTGCGTTGCCGTGAATTCGTTTTGGACTTCGGGACTGTGACGAGACCCCTGGTGGCATGTCTTGTGGGGTATGTATGAATGTCTGAGCAGAATGTTATTTGATTATGCAGATTATTTCATCGCAGTAATATTTCTCATGGAAACTAGAAGGCAAGCAGTTCATCTTTCATCCACCCTCAACCAGGAAGGACTGGCTTGCATGTTGATGATGTTAGTTCTGTATATGCAGTTAAGGACAAGGCGTGCTGCTCTGTTTTGAGCCAGCTGCAGCTTTGCTAGGTCTTTCTTTGCTGCACTTGACCATATTACCAGACAGTGATCAACGATGGGACAAGACCAGAGTCTAGACAACTAGTACAGTTGATTTGTGTCAAAAGCGCCGAACATCTTTTAATAACAGACATACCACTCCCCATCTTTACAACAACTTTGTCAATATGACACCGCACAGTACATACTGTAACTGAAATTAGATAAATAACTTTCCAACCATGTGAATGGCAGGTGACGTAAAGCCATAGCAAGTGAGTTTCTTCAATAAAGATGAATGATCAATAACATCGAAGGCTGCACTGAAATCTGACAATACAGAATCGACTATAATCTTATCAATTTCTTTTAACCAATCAAATCAAATGACATTTATTGGTCACATACGCACATATTTAGCATATGTTATTGTGGTTGCAGAGAAACGCTTGTCATCTGTCATCTGAGTCAGTGCAGTACAAGTTGAGTGCCCTTTTCTATGTGCATGCTGAAAGACAGTAGTTAACTGAAAAATACTGTAGCATTGTTTGGTCAAACATAGTAAACTGACGGAGAGGACTAAGAACAGGCAGAAAACTGACTGGGCAGCTGGTAAGGCCAGCAAGGGTGCTTTACTATTTTTAGGTAGTTGAATGACTTTAGCTTCCTTCCACATCTGTGGACACACACACACACACACACACACACACACACACACACACACACACACACACACACACACACACACACACACACACACTCCTTTAGGCTTTGGTTAAAGATAAAGCGAATAGGGTTGTCAATACAGTCTGCTGCTATTCTCAATAGTTTACCATCAAGGTTGTCTATACCTGGTGGTTTATCATTATTATAGATAACAATAGTTTTTCCACATCTCCCACACTAACTTGACCAAATTCAAAACAACCATCCTTCTCTTTTATTATGAAATTTTATAAAATGATGGTTCACTGTTCAATTTCTCTTCTGAGTTTTTCCACTTTTATAGTGAAATAGTCATTGAAAATGATTGGCAATATCAAAAGGTTTTGTTATAAATGACCCATCAACTTCAATGTGTTGGAGATTAATTGGGTTTTGGGTTTTTTAAGGTACTCCATTGTCTTTTATGTCATTTATCTTGGTTTAGTAATATAATTTTTCCTTCTTTTTGTTAAAGATGCACTATGCAGAAATCGCTCCACCATTTCCTGGTTGCTAAAATTCTAATAGTTTGTCTAATTTCTGTTTATGTGACAAAACAAGCAAGTATAGTGTAGAGAACCATTGTACCATTTAAACAGCTATGAAATATATTTCCCATAACCAAAAATATTGTATTTTCAGCTGTTTGAAGCTGGTGTACAAAACCGAAAGTAAAAGACGCAAAAACGAAACTTAAGAATGGGAAGCATAGAAATAGCGCACATAGAACAGATCTACCGCTTCTTAGACTTGCTTTCAATGAGCATGACAGGTCTATAAACACACATTTCTATGTGAATTTGGTTTGGTTGCCGAAGTCAAATATTGCAGCTTTAAGTTTATTAAATGTACAGTATGTCAACCAATCAGCTGAGCAGCCTGAATTGTTTGCCAACTCTTTTGCATAATTTCTTTGAACCATACAATTTTTCAATTCATCGTCAATCCAGGGTGCTCTAACAGTTTTCACAGTTCATTTCTTCGCATGCTTGTCAACAATTGGCATGCATACTTTTCCAAATACTTCCAGTGCTGCATCTGTATTCACTTCCTCATACACATCAGACCAACATACATGTTTTAACAAAAAACTAAATCTTCAACAAAAGAGTCCTGAAAAAATATATTTTCTATGATCTCTTATAAATCGCTTTAGGCTCAACCTTTGGCAATTTGGCTTTCCTTGGTTTTGCCACAATGGCCAAAGCTCTGCAGAATTAGTGAATGTATGATCAATACAATCGGATGTCACAGATCCAACACTATTGGTACGCACTCTAGTTGGTTGAGTGACAACTTGGGTCATATTACAGCCATCAGTCATAGAAGCTTTGTCTTGAGAGGACAGCTAGTTGCTAACCAGTCAATGTTCAGGTCACCCAGAAAATAGACCTCTCTGTTAACATCACACACACTATCAAGCATTGTATACATTATTTAAAACCTGACTGTTAGCACTTGGCCTATAGCAGCACCATAAAAGAAGAGGCGTTAGATGAGGCAGGTGAACCTGCAACAACACAACACTTCAACAACATTTGACATGAGATCCTTTCTAAGCTTCACAGAAATACACTGCGTGCACAATTATTAGGCAAATTGTATTCCTCGGGATTAATTTATTGTTGAACAAACACAATGCTTTCAGTCAATCCAAAATGTTATTGAACCTCAAACCTGAATGTTTAACAAAGGAAAAGTGAGTTTTGTCTTTCTCCGGGAAATATGTAAGTGTGCACAATTATTAGGCAACTATTAGTGTGCAGAATTATTAGGCAACTAAATTACAAAAATAATTTCTCTCAACTCACTTGTTTATTCACAATTTTTACAGTAAGTGTAAAAGATAAGTAACACAAAATGACAATTATATAACATTTTTGGCCTTTCAAAAATATTCAGTGACCAATATAGCCACCCTTATTTTCAATAACTGCCATGAGCCTTCCACCCATGGAGTCTGTCAGTTTCTTGATCTGTTCGCGATCAATTTTCGCTGAAGCAGCAACCACAGCCTCCCAAATGCTGTTAAAAAAGGTGTATTGTCTTCCATCACTGTAAGTCTCACGTTTGAGAAGGGCCCACAAGTTCTCAATAGGATTTAAGTCAGGTGAGGAAGGGGGCCAGGTCATTATTCAGGCATCTTTGAGGCCCTTGCTGGCTAGCCAAGCAGTGGAGTACTTGGATGCATGTGATGGAGCATTGTCCTGCATAAAGATCATGGCCTTCTAGAATGCAGAGGACTTCTTCCTGTACCACTGTTTGATGAAAGAATCTTCCAGAAACTGGCAGTAGGTTTGGGAGTTGAGTTTCAGTCCATCTTCAACCCGAAAAGGTCCAACTACCTCATCCTCAATGATAGCAGCCCATACCAGTACCCCTCCTTCACCTTGCTGGCACCTGACTCAAAGCGGTGCCCTGTGTCCATTACTGATCCAGCCACGGGCCCATCCATTTGGTCCATCAAGAGTCACTTTCATTTCATCTGTCCATAAAACCATAACATCTTGACGCTTTAACTTGTGAATCTTACTCAGTGGTGGTATTGTTTCAGTCTTCTTGACCGTGGCCATGTCTCTGAGCACTTGACACCTTGTACTTCTGAACACTCCAGGTAGGTTGCAGTTCTGGAATACGGTGGCACTGGAGGATAATGGGTTCCTGGTAGTTTGACGTTTAATTCTTCTCAAGTCTTTTGCAGTTAATTTGCGCCTTTTCTTCCCCATGCATTTTTTTGCGCCCACGTCCTGACCAGTATAGAGGATATTTTGTTATTGTAGTTTGGTCAGGACGTGGCAGAGGGTAGTTTATTTATGTATTACGGGTTTTTTTTGGTCACTGGTCTATGTTTGTATTTCTATGTGTATGTTCTAGGGTAGTTTTTCTATGTGCAGGTTGGGTGCTGGACTCGCAATTGGAGGCAGGTGTTTCTAGTTGCCGCTGATTGGGAGTCCTATAAATAGGTGTGTGTTTTGTTTGTTATTTGTGGGTAGTTGTTTGAGAGCACTGCTTTTGTTGAGCCTGCTTCTCTGTTCCTGTCGTTAGTTTGTTTATTGTTTTTCCGTGGTGTTCTCATTATTATAATAAATATGTTGAGCACGCAACCCGCTGCGCCTTGGTCCCATTCTCTCTTCCACGACAGCTGTGACACGTTTGAATGTCCGGTGGTCACACCTCAATAGTTTAGCTATTTAAAGAGTGTCGCATCCGTCTGAAAGGCATTTTACATTTTTGGCTTTTCAGTGTCAGTTAAATTTCTTTTTTGACCCATTTTACCTGAGGTAATGAGGCTGCCTAATAATTATGCACACCTTGATATAAGGTGTTATTCACTTTCGCCACACCCTCCCTCATTACACAAATACATATCACCTGAAAATGATTAAATCCAATAAGCATTCAAGTTTATATGGTTTGGAGTTCGAAAATGGGAATAGAAACAATGATAAGATCAGAATACTCACTTGCCTAATAATTGTGCACGCAGTGTATGTCTCTGAACATATACAGCAACCTTCCCCATAGGCATTCCTGTATTTTCTGTAGATGTTACAGTATATCCTTGTATTGCTACCGCTGTATCATCAAAGGAATTATCTAAGTGAGTTTCCGAAACGGCCAGTATATGAATGTTATCCCATGTTAGCAAGTTATTGATTTCATTAAACTTATTTCTAAAGCGACTTTCCCGGTTAGCATATTGGAGATAGACATAATACATATACGGTATATATAAAAAGGAAAGTAAAAACATTGCTTAGCTAATAGTCTGTCAATCAGGCACTTGTGAGTGTCAGTTGATGTATGTGTGTGATGGTGGGCTGAAGCTACTGACCTGGAGGCTTGGCTCTCTCACTCCTCCGGGGCTTTTGGGCGGGAGGGTGGATGTAAGCAATGAGCCCACGCTCTCTGGCAGCTTTCATAGCTGGGTTAAGTTTTTCCCGCTTCTGGCGTACAGCTTCAGAGTAGTTCTCGTTGAGGAAGATGTTGGATCCTCTCAAATTCCTGGCTCTCTCCAGAACAGCTATCTTGTGTGTGTGTGTGTGTGTGTGTGTGTGTGAGAGAGCGAGTGAGTGATGGTTAATAGGCAGTGGGCTGATGGTGTGTGTGTGTGCGCGTGAGAGAGTGAGTGATGGTTAATAGGCAGTGGGCTGATGGTGTGTGTGTGTGTGTGAGAGAGTGAGTGATGGTTAATAGGCAGTGGGCTGATGGTGTGTGTGTGTGTGAGATGGAGTGAGGCTAATCTGGTAGTCTGGAGAACAAGCTTCTCCGTCTACTATGAACACACACACACACACACACACACACACACACACACACACACACACACACACACACACACACACACACACACACACACACACACACACACACACACACACACACACACACACTTCTTTGGCTTGGTTAATGAATAATGATGAACCCGGGGCGGTGAGGAGGAGAAGAGGCCTGGGCGAATCATCCAGCGCTTCCTCTCCTTTCATCTTCCAGCAGGGGCATCTCACATCTCCTGACTGTATTCAGAGAGAGAGAGACGTAGATAATGTTTGGCTTTAGTATTCACCCGGCGAGCCCACACACACAGGTACGCACATGCAAACCCACTTAGACCCACTGGCTCCCATGACACCTCTCTCCATCTCTCTTTCCCTTCCCCTTTCTCAGTCTATATCTCTCCCTCCGGTCTGGTTGAGTTTCATTATCGTGGCTCGTTCGCAGCCCTCCCTCTTTCTCCTCTCCCTCATTCTCTCCCTGTCTCTCTCTCGCCCTCTGGTGTTCTAATTAAACGTGTTTCCATGGGATGAGAGGAAGTAGCATCACACCAGCTGTGGTGACCCTCTCACACAGCGGTGTTACAACACAATCAGGATGCAGGCTGGTGCTCCGCCGCTGCCTAGCGAGCCCTGGAGGAACACGAACACCTTTGCCTTATTATTAATGCACATTCATGTAAGGGAAATGCATGCTTGCTTGTGTGTGTGTGTGTTTGGGAGTGTGTAGGCAGGTGCCACAAATGCCACACCTCTCACACCATACATATTTCCTCCTCGGTGTGTTCTGATATCAAGCTGTATTCCGTCGACAATAACCAAATTCAGCGGTCATGCATAGAATATACACAACTTCCTTCACCCTTCGATATCCAGTGTTAAAAAATATATCCAAGTAAATGCATCTGGGGTAAAACATTTGTACTTTTTCTTAAAGTTTTTTAAATACCATTTATCCCAGTTTAAGGGCCAATGGCCAGAGTAACTAGACAATAGATCTATGCTCAGTAAGCTGTCAAGGCCTTTTCCTCATTATCCCACAAAGAGCATCACAGTAGCTCCAAAACACTCTCACTGTACCACTGAACAACAGTCTCTTCCCCACAAAGCCCAAAGGGGCATATTAGAACTTTAATACAGAGACTTAGAGAGAAGTTCTAAAAATGAAGTGTTCTGAAGCCTGTCAAATGCCAGAGAGGAAGCGATTTCAGACACAGTGGAATTGGAGGGGGGGTCATTTATAAAAGTCTATATGTGTGTCATCATCTAAACTGGGCCATTTTGCAGAGGGACAGTTCAGAGATGGGACAGGGAGAGAGAAGAGAGGAGTAGAGAGGGAGGAGAGGAGGAGAGAGCAGAGGAGAGACGTCGGCCCCAACGGAGCGCCCTACAAGTCCCCATCCTGCAGTGATTCATGTAAGCCAGTCACAGTGCATTTGAAATGGGGCAAAGGGTTAAAGGGACACTCTTGTGTACAGTATGAAGTCACCGCTGGCTCCAGATCATTCCAGCTCAGCATCAACAGGCCAGATTCAACTTGAATCATCATCTAGAACTGAACCTTACAGCGCTGCAGGACATGGGTTGAAGAAAACTATCCTATGGTGTAGACAGATAAAAATGAGGGTACTAAAGAACAAAGAATCACTGATACTGCATCTGTATGACGTGTACTCAAGTTTCAACCTCACCAGCCCTACAGTGAAACAGTCCACTACAGTATTGGAGAATAAAATACATTAGTACAGTGTAAGCCAGAGTACACACAGAGCTGACACCCAGCCGGCAAACCTGCATTTACACTAGCGCTCCTTCATTAATGAAAACCCAGCGGGCTTTGAAATAAAGAAATAAGAACAGGGGATCAAATCTGAGAAGGAGAGATGGAGAGGAGAGCAAACGCCAGTTTTTTTTTTGTTCAAATTTTTATTTCACCTTTATCTAACCAGGTAGGCTCGTTGAGAACAAGTTCTCATTTACAACTGCGACCTGGCCAAGATGAAGCAAAGCAGTGTGACACAGACGACAACACAGAGTTACACATGGAGTAAACAATAAACAAGCCAATAACACAATAAACAAGTCAATGACACAGTAGGAAAAAAAAGAAAGTCTATATACATTGTGTGCAAAAGGCATGAGGAGGTAGGCAATAAATAGGCCATAGGAGCGAAGAATTACAATTTAACAGATTAACACTGGAGTGATAAATGAGCAGATGATGATGTGCAAGTAGAGATACTGGTGTGCAAAAAAGTAAATAAAATAATAACAGTATGGGGATGAGGTAGATAGATTGGGTGGGCTACTCAATAAATTGAGTAGCTCAATAAATTGAGTAGCCCCATATACTACCCACCACTGCGACCTGTACGCTCTCGTTGGCTGGCCCTCGTTTCATACTCATCGCCAAACCCACTGGCTCCAGGTCATCTACAAGACCCTGCTAGGTAAAGTTCCCCCTTATCTCAGCTCGCTGGTCACCATAGCAGCACCCACCTGTAGCACGCGCTCCAGCAGGTATATCTCTCTGGTCACCCCCAAAGCCAATTCCTCCTTTGGCCGCCTCTCCTTCCAGTTCTCTGCTGCCAATGACTGGAACGAACTACAAAAATCTCTAAAACTGGAAACACTTATCTCCCTCATTAACTTTAAGCACCAGCTGTCAGAGCAGCTCACAGATTACTGCACCTGTACATAGCCCATCTATAATTTAGCCCAAACAACTACCTCTTCCTCTACTATATTTATTTATTTTGCTCCTTGGCACCCCATTATTTCTATTTCTACTTTGTACTTTCTTCCACTACAAATCTACCATTCTAGTGTTTTACTTGCTATATTGTATTTACTTAGCCACCATGGCCTTTTTTGCCTTTACCTCCCTTATCTCGCCTCATTTGCTCACTTTGTATATAGACTTATTTTTCTACTGTATTATTGACTGTAGGTTTGTTTTACTCCATGTGTAACTCTGTGTTGTTGTATGTGTCAAACTGCTTTGCTTTATCTTGGCCAGGTCGCAATTGTAAATGAGAACTTGTTCTCAACTTGCCTACCTGGTTAAATAAAGGTGAAATAAATCAAATAAATACAAATGTACAGATGGACTATGTACAGCTGCAGCGATCAGTTAGCTGCTCAGATAGCTCAGATTGTCACACACTATGAGTTAAACATCAACACTGTCACACGTAAAACCTAGCTCCCTGACAAGCTCAACAAGGAATTGTACAAATCACACCGCGGAAGGGAAATCCGCTCTACACCGGTGTTACTGCACAGAGCTGTGGCTGGGATAGACGTTTCTCATGATATCAGCATGAGTTATAAGAGACTAGAGTCTCTCGCGGCGAAGCTTAACGGGTGACCCGATTTAAGTGACTTGACTCAAGAGATCACGATGCTCTTAGGGAAAAAGCATTGGAGAATCGAGACGATTAAGTTAAAAGCCCAGATGACTTTAAATTGAGGAAGCGAGTGGGTTTTCAGAGGGACGTTTCGGGCTCAATGTTTCCCCACGCATCGATGCTTCTTGTCCATCTATGGTGGCTCACCGGGGATCACTTCAGTTTAAACGTTACTGGCAGCCTTCAGATTGTTATTGGGCTTCTGTGTGTGTGAGTGAGAAAGAGGGAGTGCATGTGTGTGTCAGAGCAAGTGTGAGTGTGTGTGGGTTGGCGGATGAAAGAAAAATTGTGTGTGTGCGTAAGCCCATTTGTGTTTGTACACACATACACTACAGAGTCATTCCCAGATACACTAGTATGTGGACACATGCTCATCGAACATCTCATTCCAAATCATGGGCATCAATATGGAGTTGGTCCCCTCTTTGCTGCTCTAACAGCCTCCACTCTTCTGGGAAGGCTTTCCACTAGATGTTGGAACATTGCTACGGGGACTTGCTTCCATTCAGCCACAAGAGCATTAGTAAGGTCAAGCACTGATGTTGGGCGATTAGGCCATGCTCGCAGTCAGCGTTCCAATTCATCCCAAAGGCGTTCGATGGGGTTGAGGTCAGGGCTCTGTGTTCTTCCACACCGATCTCAACAAACCATTTTTGTACGGTCCTCGCTTTGTGCATAAGGGCTTTTTCATGATGAAACAGGAAAGGGCCTTCCCCAAACTGTTGCCACAAAGTTGGAAGCACAGAATCGTCTAGAATGTAGCGTTAAGATTTCCCTTCACTGGAACTAAGGGGCCTAGCCCAAACCATGAAAAACAGCCCCAGACCATTACTCCTCCTCCACTAAACTTTAACGTTGACACTATGCATTGGGGCAGGTAGCGTTCTCCTGGCATCCGCCAAACCCAGATTCGTTCGTCGTACTGCCGGATGGTGAAGCGTGATTCATCACTCCAGAGAACGCGTTTCCCTTGCTCCAGAGTCCAATGGTGGTGAGGTTTATTTACACCACTCCAGCCGACGTTTGGCATTGAGCATAGTGATCTTAGGCTTGTGGCTGCTCGGTCATGGAAACCCATTTCATGAAGCTCCCGATGAACAGTTATTGTGCTGACGTTGCTTCCAGAGGCAGTTTGGAACTTGGTAGTGAGTGTTGCAACCAAGGACAGATGATTTTTACGCGCTATGCGCTTCAGCACTTGGTGGTCCCGTTCTGTGAGCTTGTGTGGCCTACCACTTCGTGGCTGAGCCGTTGTTGCTCCTAGACGTTTCCACATCTCAATAACAGCAAGGTGGGATGTATCATGTCATAACTAAGCCTTATTGCATAATCACACAGTTTCCTAATGCGCTACGTATTTATCTGTAAAGGCGCTACGAATGTGTTTTATAAAGGCACTATAAGTCAACCTTCATAAGAAGCTGCTTCAAGGAAAGAAGGAACCTGCTCAAGAGGAAAACTCCACAGTGTCTGTAATTCCACATCCATGGCCACAAAATGCTTGAGCGATCTGTGCTGAATGTGAGGATAACTTGACAGAAATCTAATTCCACCTGCCTGAGTTTCAATTGTTCTGCCAGCGAAGGAGCACTGGAGCGCAAGGCTCCAAATGTTATTTGTTTTTCAAATGACACCTCTCAGCTACCTTCAGGCATTCACCTGGAATATAACTGATGCCAAAAGCAATGCATGAATTGTCAGATACGCACCCACGACTGCTCAAATGAACACACACACACACACACACACACACACACACACACACACACACACACACACACACACACACACACACACACACACACACACACACACACACACACACACACACACACACACACACACACACTTTGAATGACAAATCAAATACAAACAATTAAAAATGCTTAAGGCTGAAAAGTGAAAGCGTACTAGAGTTAACAAAGCAACATCGTGCATGAAAAAGTAGGATTTGGTTTGATCTTTGCGCAGCGCCATATTTTTCCCACCATCTGTGTGTTGGGTGCCATGGCCACATCGTAAACATTTTATGTTTACATTACAGAAAGCTCTTTCACACAGCAAAAACACAGAGCCTGCGGAAGCAGCTGTCTCTTTCTGATAACGAGACAAAAACACAGAAAACACAAACACATATCCCCAGGCTCAGCTAAACACATACAACTACATACACCAATTAGCATTAGGCGTGTTGGTAACCAGTGGAGGCTGCTGAGGGGAGGACGGCTCATAATGGCTAGAACGAATGGAATGGATTTGATTCACATGGTTTTGATACTATTACGCCTTTTCCGCTCCATCCATTACTACGAGCCTGCCCTCCCCAATTCAGGTGCCACCAACCTCCTATGTTGGCAACCTTTGAGAAATACATTTCTCCTTGGATTTGTGCCACAACAGAAGACTATAAGTTTCTAGCAGGGTCTAGCAGGGTCAACAAAATGCTGGGTTTGGAAATAATCTCGAGCAAACACAGTAGAATGCTTGCTCAATACATTGCTTCATTCGTATGCTGGTCTTGATATAAGAAAGCAAGCAAGTACCAGTGACTTACAAGCCATAGCGAAGCAAAACAAGGTACAGGGAAAAGGGCATGACATTAACCTTGCATTTCAAACCTAACTGGATGTGTTTGCTAATGGAAAGCCTCCCAACAGGAGGTAGGCAGTGTGTACTGTTTTAGAACAGCTTCCCGGTGTTACCACACTGAGTTTCTCTGAACTGATTGCTTCTACGGTTGTGGCGAGATGGAGTACAGCTCCATCTGCTTGGGGGACAACTGTAGCATTTTAGCTAAGCCTTTCCTAACCTTGACCTAATTCTCCTAACCTTGACCTAATTCTCCTAACCTGCTACGTAAAGTCACTTCGTCCACAACCGTAGAAGTCATCAGTTCTCGGGAAACCGTCAGTATCACCGAACGATACTTTCCTTCGGTCTTTGTCACCCAGGCCTTGAATTCTCCCAACAACCACCGACTCAGATCTGGAGCTACTAAAAGTCCACCTTGTTTCACGCCCGCTCATTTGTGCAAAACAAAGTGTTGTTGGTGCTACATCCAAGGCATACAGGAAAGAGAAAAGTAGCTTTTACATTGACTACTTGCTTAAGAATTCAGTGGTTTGGCCCTTAGTTTGATTAAACCTTGCACAGTCCTTGCAGGTGAGTAATGTTTGTCCACCCAGGTGTCTCATTAATGTTAATTAGAGACTTCTTTGTGTGGCTTCCCGGCAGACAAGACCCTATGTTGCGTATTGCTGCCTTTCACAGTTTGGAAAGTGAATGTCCTATTTGTTCACAAAAAATTAAAATACTTGAATTTGTCCAATAGAAACTCTTGTTTGCAACTGTTGGACTAATGATTACACCCTAGATCAGGTAGATGCAGGCAAGATTGAGCAAGGCGGTATTGAATGTGTCACTGTCTGTCACCTTGATTACTAAAATTGTTCTCTTAACCTGTGCATCTACGTTATAAACTTTCACTCACAGGCTAGGTTGTAGCAACCTCGTGATGGGTACAGAGAACATTTGAGTATCATGTCGTAGCCTAAACCTATCGATGTTATGTTGATCTGGGTGAATGGAAAGAACAGTCATCCAACATGCTGTAATAGAAATAAGGCCGTGCTCATGAAAATCATTTGCGTCCTCCCTCATCTTAAACTGCACCGACCGCCACGGTGTTCTACAGTTGACACACTGCTAACTTAATTAAGAGCCTGACTGTCACGTAACTGCTACTGCTGCCTCCTCCCTATCCCAACGTTGTACCTTCAAAGACTCCTGTCTCTCTATGGACAACTGGCGTTGTGTTTGAGTGTTTGTTGTAGGGTGGAATGGTGTGTGTGAGATAGCTGGCTTTGAGTGTGTGTTTGCCTATGTGTGTGTGTGTGTGTGTGGTTGCACATGAGTGTGTGTGTGTGTGTGTGTGTGTGTGTGTGTGTGTGTGTGTGTTGTTCCGGTGTGTGTGGAGCGTCTTCAGCGGATCCCAGTATTTCTCTCCATCTCTTATCTGTGAGCAGATCTAAGGCACCTATATCCTGTAATGTGAGGGTCTCATGAGACCCTTAAAGGTCCAATGCAGCCATATTTTATCTCAGGATCAATACATTTCTGGGTAACAATTAAGTACCTTACTGTGACTGTTTTCAATTAAAATGGTCAAAAAGAAACAAAAATAGCTTCTTAGCAAACAGCAATTTCTCAAGCAAGAATTTTGCTATGACTGTCTGGGAGAGGTCTGAGTGGGGAAAACTAGCTTTTATTGGCAGAGAGGTTTGGAACTCTCTTTCTCATCGGTCTATTTACTAATTTGCCACCGGGGGATGTCACCAGGCAAGCCAAAACTCCATCCCACCAAAACAGGCTGAAATTTCAGGAAGTCTTTTCAAACAGCTCTTATTGAGGAAAGAAGGATGCAGGAGGCGGATATTCGATGACAAGTAATGTTATCAAACACAGCCCTGCCTATTTCTGAGATTTAAACTATCCCTTCAAGATGCAGTTTCAGACAATTCTTTGAAGTGATAGTTCACTCAACTATGTGCAGTTTCTGTAAGGTACAGCCTACTGGTGTATTGGATATGTGGAAGTGAGTGAGCAGAGAGTTTGCAGGTCAGTGTTTTTCATCAGGAATCTTGTTCTGGAGGCAGCTCTGCACAGCCACAAAGTCAGAGAATATAATTTTCAACCAAACCCTAACCTTAACCCTAACTTTAACCACACTGCTAAACCTAACCTTAAATTAAGACCACAAAGCAAACATTTTTTTCATGAATTCGGACAAAAATTCCCACATTTTTACTTTACAGCTGTCCTATCTAAGGGGGAAACCGCTCAGTTTTGCCTCAAGGACAAGGCTCATGATGAAAAAGTTTGACTTGCAGAGACTTGGTATTAGCATTTGGAATCCAATCAATATCCACCCATATCCTCCCTTGTGAGCATATTTACCTTGGTAGATAGGCTATACACACAGTTTCAGCCCACCATCACATACATACAGTTGAAGTCGGAAGTGTACATACACCTTAGCCAAATACATTTAAACTCAGTTTTTCACAATTCCTGACATTTAATCCTACTAACAATTCCCTGTCTTAGGTCAGTTAGGATCACCATTTTATTTTAAGAATGTGAAATGTCAGAATAATTGTAGAGAGAATTATTTATTTCAACTTTTATTTCTTTCATCACATTCCCAGTGGGTCAGACGTTTACATACACTCAGTTAGAATTTGGTAGCATTGCCTTTAAATTGTTTATCTTGGGTCAAACGTTTCTGATAGCCTTCTGCAAGCTTCCCACAATAAATTGGGTGAATTTTGGCCCATTCCTCCTGATAGAGCTGGTGTAACTGAGTCAGGTTTATAGGCCTCCTTGCTCGTACACGCTTTTTCAGTTCTGCCCACAAATATTCTATGGGATTGAGATCAGTGCTTTGTGATGGCCACTCCAATACCTTGAATTTGTTATCCTTAAGTCATTTTGCCACAACTTTGGAAGTATGCTTGGAGTCATTGTCCATTTGGAAGACTCATTTGCGACCTAGCTTGACTGATGTCTTGAGATGTTGCTTCAATATATCCACATCATTTTCCGTCCTCATGATGCCATCTATTTTGTGAAGTGCACCAGTCCCTCCTGCAGCAAAGCACCCCCACAACATGATGCTGCCACCCGCGTGCTTCACGGTTGGGATCGTGTTCTTCGGCTTGCAAGCCTCCCCCTTTTTCCTCCAAACATAACGATGGTCATTATGGCCAAACAGTTCTATTTTTGTTTCATCAGACCAGAGGACATTTCTCCAAAAAGTACGATCTTTGTCCCGATGTGCAGTTGCAAACCGTAGTCTGGCTTTTTTTATGGCGGTTTTGGAGCAGTGGCTTCTTCCTTCCTGAGCGGCCTTACAGGTTACGTAGATATAGAACTCGTTTTACTGTGGATATAGATACTTTTGTATCCGTTTCCTCCAGCATCTTCACAAGGTCCTTTGCTGTTGTTCTGGGATTGATTTGCACTTTTCACACCAAAGTAAGTTCATCTCTAGGAGACAAAACGCGTCTCCTTCCTGAGTGGTATGACGGCTGCGTGGTCCCATGGTGTTTATACTTGCGTACTATTGTTTGTACAGATGAACGTGGTACCTTCAGGCGTTTGGAAATTGCTCCCAAGGATGAACCAGACTTGTGGAAGTCTACAATTTAGGAAGGCCTTGAAATACATCCACAAGTACACCTCCAATTGACTCAAATGATGTCAAAAATGCCTATCAGAAGCTTCTAAAGCCATGACATCATTTTCAGGAATTTTCCAAGCTGTTTAAAGGCACAGTCAACTTAGTGTATGGAAACTTCTGACCCACTGGAATTGTGATACAGTGAATTATAAGTGGAATAATCTGTCTGTAAACAATTGTTGGAAAAATTACTTGTGTCATGCACAAAGTAGATGTCCAAACCGACCAGCCAAAACTATAGTTTGTTAACAAGAAATGTGTGGAGTGGTTGAAAAACGAGTTTTAATGACTCCATCCTAAGTGTATGTAAACTTCCTACTTCAACTGTAGGCATACTTATCATACAGTAGGATAGCTCCTCCCCACACACAAAGCGCCAGGTGTAATGTAATATTTCTGTGGATCTACAGTATTTGTGTTGGAGAGAGGGAGGTATATCCTTCAAAAGATGTGTGTGTCTTTTGTTCTGGGAATTCAGCTATGGGTGTTGTGTGCGAGATAATGCATGGGTATGTGGTTGAACTGTGTAGTTGAGGCTATGAGTGCCGAAGGCTCAATTGCGCCTGAGGTCTGTACTTTTCTGGTAATGCACGTATCTGAATTTCTACTGCCCACGGTGTAGTGAAATAGAACCTCGGTCCCACTTCCACACCCCTTGTGAGGTATTAAAACATAACAATCGTTGATTTGGGGGAGATATATCAAGATTCTAAAAGTTGTCGGTAAGGAAGAACACACAAACGTCCTGCAGCACTCTAAGGTTTTAATGGTGCTACGCTGCGGTGGGCCATTACCCCTGTCAGTTCCCAGCACCTCAACTCCCAGGCGTCTGGCCCAAAGTCACAGGGACGTTCATTAGTTCTGCATCCTGCCTACGATAATAGCTCCTGTTCTCTCTTTTTCCCTCCTTCTGTCTGTACCTATCATCTCTTTTCTCCATTTTCAGCATTTTAAGTCCTTTCTTTTTGAAGCGACAAAGAAGTCGAGTTCAAAGTTGATACATCAAGCATAGAGCTGGATGTATAGAGGAGACGCTTCCACATCCATCACCATCAAAGGGGCCTCTTCTTCTCTCGAGCCCCATCTGAGGAGAACCCTCGCTGGGCAGAGTGAGCGGAGACATAGGCCTGCCTGGTTCTCTCAACCACCATCTTACCATTTATCTCACTCTCACTCTCCATATCTTCTACCCCGTTGATCCCCCTCCTCTTCTCTCTCTCTCTCCACTTTCTCTCTCAAAGCAAGCTCTTCGACTTTCTCTCTTTCACTCTCTCTTCCCTTACTCTGCTCTTTCTCCCGCTCCCCCCCCCCTCAAAGTAAACTCTCCCTCCTTGAAATCCCTTTCTAAACATACGTAAAAGCAAGAGGCAATTAGGAGCTTCCGTATGAAACCCCCTACCTGGAAGTGACTGTTTTGACCCGTCTTCTTCATTGCTCAATCTCTTTGTTTTGAAGTTTACCCATCCTCAGAAGGCTCCTATTAACATGCATGGAGCATCTGCACAACTCCCCTACCCTGAGTATTATTTCTACATTTCATCAATCACACAGTTACTTTTCAGCAGGCGTCGCTCTGAAGTGATTTTTAATAGCATTGTCATGCAGTGGCTTACCTGTGTGTGTGTGTGTGTGTGTGTGTGTGTGTGTGTGTGTGTGTGTGTGTGTGTGGGTGTGTGTGTGTGTGTGGGTGTGTGAGAGAGGGCCGATCACATACTGCCTGCTGTCTCATTGGACCGTATTACTGCAGAGCTCTGCAGGCTATTATGACAAAGCAGCCTCTTGCTCTCTCTCGTTCTCTCTCGCTCTCTCTCTCTGATTAACACGCCAGTGCTCAGAGGGGGCCCATATCTTATTTTAATCCTGTCTCCCCAAAGCCAGCTTTGAAGTGAGTGGGACAGGGAAGGGAGAGAGGAATGCTAGAGAGAGGGAGGGAGGGAGAGAGCGAAAGGAGGGGGAGATGAAAAAGGGAGAGTATGCGTGCACACAACAGACAAACACACACGGCACACACACACACGGCACACACACTCTCTCTCTCTCTCCCTCTCTCTCTTTTTCTCCCTCTCTCAGACCTTGAAATTCAGACCTTGACAGAGCTCTTTGTTACCTGCTGAGTGGAGCCCCACCACCTGCCTCCTTACTTAATACTGAGAAGAGAGGGAGGGAAAGATTGACGGCGAGGGAGAAGAGAAAGGGTAAAGGAGAGAGAGTGGGAGAGAAAGCTGAGGAAAGGAGCGAGGAAGAAAAGAGAGTGGCCAAAGGTATCCTAGCTAGCATACCTATGCGTCTGTCATTAATTTCCTCCGCCGTAAATATTTGAAAGGGCAATAAAGCCTCTCGCATAACAGCGACACTCTGGATGATGCTGCGCCTTGCGGCCACAACTACCCGCCTTCAACCCTTCCTATTCTCTTCCTAGCATTATTAACACCACCGTCCTCCTATTTCCTCCTCCTCTTTCTCGCCCTCCTCCTCTCTCCCAGTGTTTTTAAAAGCTGCTGTTCTCCTCTCCACCTCCTTTCTTTCTTTTGTCCATCCCTTCTCTTCGTCCTCCTCTCTTTATTCAAAGCCACCTTCTCCTCCTCTCCGGCTATTCCCCCCCCACCCATTCTCTCCCTCTTCATCTCACCTTTCTCCTCTTCTCTTCCTCGTTGCTCAGTTGCATGATATTCTCCACATCCTAACAGAGGTTCAGACAGGAAACGCCACGTTTAACCATTTATTAGACGATTACAATACATGCAGTACGTTAGTCTTGACGTTTGGCTCTGCTCCTTCGGGGTAGCTCACTGCCAGAGCTTACATCATGGTAATTGCAAGCAGTGAGCAAGGTATGCTACACCAATCCACCTGACTGAAACAAAAGCAGAGCCCTAACAGGTGGAGGCTGGGGTGGGCGTGGTGGGAAAGCAGGAAACAGACATGCATGGTGAGTAACGCATGTTACAGCAATAGGGTCATTCCACAAAATGAGTCCCTTTTTTCTATCTCCCTTTGATATTTGAGGTAGAATTTGTCAACCAATATTGGATTTTAAAAGTCTGTCAAATTAAATAGAAGTTCCTTTTAACATAGATCACATGGAAAATCCAATAAATCCGATTTTTAATATGAATAAGACTTCAGAAAAGAAAAAGACTTAAAGTCAATAAAGACTTCAGAAAAAACCTGCCCCTCATTTTAAGGTCAACCCTGTTATGTGAACTGAACTCTTTGTTTTAACGTCATTTTTTCCCACACCAAGTTACACTACCCAGAAGGGTATAGCTTGGACGCGGCAGCCATCAGAGAATGTGAGTGAATGTGAGTGCAGAACCTAGTCAACTCACTAGATCACCATATTAAGGTACAGTGATGAATCTAATTGGTGCAATATCAGCTGGTGAAAACACTCAGATTTCCTGTATAAACCTGCTGCGCTTGATGAGTTGAAAATCCTCTTACACAGTGTGTGTGTGTGTGTGTGTGTGTGTGTGTGTGTGTGTGTGTGTGTGTGTGTGTGTGTGTGTGTGTGTGTGTGTGTACCTTTCACTGAATGGAGATTTAATGTAGAGGGACAATTGAGGTGGCATTGTCACTGGATCTTTTAACCAAGCAGCAAGGTGGCTCTGCACTGCCATGTCACACTGACTTCACACTGGGGTGCACGGGATTAAATGTGCTGGTTATGGAATTTCAATACACGGACGCACGCACATTTACTCCCGTGCAGAACAAACATACACACACCCACATAAGAGATTAGATCTCTTATAACCCCTCAGCCAACGTGGAAACAACGTTGATTCAACCAGTGTGTGCCCAGTGAGTTGAGCCGTCTGGTTGGGAAAACACTGTCAAATAACCAAGGGACATACAGGACTTTTGTAATATAACATAATGTTAAGACCGCAGGCATTTTGGTAGAGCTCTGCGAAGGATCATACATCTTTTGTTCATTTAGCAGACACTTATCCACAGTGACGGCATAGATCTTTGTACTTTGTCACACTGCCCCCCCCCCCCCCATGTAAGTACAAACCCACAACCCAGGCGTTGCAAGCGCCATGTTCTACCTGCTGAGGCACACAGCACATTGACTAAGAAAAGAGAGAAAAAGTGAACGGAAAAGAGAGCCAGACAGAACCAGAAAGAGAGAGTGAGAAACAGACAAAGAGAGGTACTAACCCATAAGGAAAAGAGAGCCAGACAGAACCAGAAAGAGAGAGTGAGAAACAGACAAAGAGAGGTAGCATAAGGAAGAGATCATATGACCAGTGGTGTTGTTTCTATCCAGTCTCCACCACTTCAAAAAAACATTGGCAGGCAATGTGAGGAAACATTACAGTACTTTTCACTACATAGGGAATAGGGTGCCAGTTGGGACACAGCCATATAGCAAAGGAAATGTGTCCTGTTCCAGGGTAGTGGATGTAGTCCATAAAGTGGAGCAGTGAACAAGGGCAAGGGAATATATGGCAACTAAAACTTCAAGAAGCAAGTAATTAAATCCACAAATCGATTCAAAAACTAACAACAGGTAACACTGTGGGTAAACAACGGCGGTTAGGAGGGGTGAAAATTAGACTCCTGGGAAATAAGCTTAGGACAAGAAGAGATAGAACAAGAGGGAAGAGTCTGGAGAAAGCCTTTGGAACTGTACAAATGTGTGTGTGTGTATGTGAGAGAGTGCACATTCGAGTGGAAAAGGTCAAATGACTGGCAGACAGAATGCATGGTAGTTTACTCCAGAAAATGTCCTCTGACTTTTCCTTCATTTGCCCGGTTAGTTAATTAAGCAATAAGGCCCGAGGAGGTGTGGTGTAAGGCCAATATACCACGGCTAAGGGCTGTTCTTATGTATGACGCAACACGGAGTGCCTGGACACAGCCCTTAACTGTGGTATATTGGCCATAGATCACAAACCCCCAAGGTGCCTTATTGCTATTATGAACTGCTTACCAACGTCATTAGAGCAGTAAAAATAAATGTTTTGTCATACCCGTGGTCTGATACCCGTGGTCATATCTCCTTCCAAGATGGCGTAGCAGTTCAGACGTCCTGTCGTGTCTCGTGTATATATATATCTACATATTTTTTTACATATATCTTCACTTATCTTTTTACATTTGTTTATTCAAATACTCAACCTCAAAGCACTCTCCTGCAACCCGCCTCACCAATTTAAAAAAAAAAAAAAAAAAAAAAAAAGTTATTTACCTCATCTGAATTCCACAACAGAAGCTAGCCAGAGGTTAGCCATTTTCACTGGCTAACGTTTGAAGTTCAGCTAGCCACGGTTAGCCGTCCTCAGCTGTCCATTAGCTCGAAAAGCTATCGCCAGTTTTTGTACAGCGCGACTCAGACCAGAGCATATCGGACCTATTCTCTCTCCTTTCCCCGATTTCTACCGCAGGCTCTGGACATTTACACCTGGATCTTGCAGCTAACTAGCTGCTACCTGAGTGACTATTGGCAACGTCGGTAACGGAATTAACACACATTATTGCGGAGCTGGCCAGTTAGCCAGCTGAGGAGTTCCGTCAGCCACTCGTGGGCTGTTCCTGAGCTAGCCAGCTGAAGTGTCTCCTGGGCTACAACTCACCTATCCTGACCCGTTTTACTGCCGATGCGGAGCCCCATCGGGTCTTCACGACTGGACCACCGACGTTATCTGCCCGAGGGAGTTATCCAACTGGCCCCTCCGTCGCGACGTAACCTGATCGCCCATCTGCGGCCGGCTAATCGTTAGCTGTCTTTTCGGCTGCGATCTGAATAGGTCTATCAGACACTTTTCTTGGGCCACTATAACTAACTATTTTGCCAACTTGGACAGGTCCCCCCTTCCACACGGAACCCCACTAACCCACAGACGGAAACGCACGAGGTGGCTAAAAACAGACCTCCCTCCCATCTTCCACCAGCTTGCTACCTATGGCCCGGCTAGCTGTCTGAATCTCACTGGACCCTCTGATCACTCGGCTAAGCATGCCTCTCCTTAATGTCAATATGCCTTGTCCATTGCTGTTCTGGTTAGTGTTTATTGGCTTATTTCACTGTAGAGCCTCTAGCCCTGCTCATTACACCTTATCCAACCTCTCAGTTCCTCCACCCACACATGCTATGACATCTTCTGGTTTCAATGATGTTTCTAGAGACAATATCTCTCTCATAATCACTAAATGCCTAGGTTTACCTCCTCTGTACTCACATCCCACCATACCTTTGTCTGTACATTATACCTTGAAGCTATTTTATCGCACCCAGAAACCTGCTCCTTTTTCTCTCTATTCTGGACGTCACAGACGTCCAATTCTTATAGCTTTTAGCCGTACCCTCATACTTATTCTTCTCTGCTCCTCTGGGGATGTAGAGGTGAATCCAGGCCCTGCAATGCCTGGCTCCACTCCTACTCCCCAGGCGCTCTCTTTTGATGACTTCTGTAACCGTAATAGCCTTGGTTTCATGCATGTTAACATTAGAAGCCTCCTCCCTAAGTTTGTTTTATTCACTGCTTTAGCACACTCTGCCAACCCGGATGTCCTAGCTGTGTCTGAATCTTGGCTTAGGAAGTCCACCAAAAACTGTGAAATCATCATCCCTAACTACAACGTTTTCAGACAAGATAGAACGACCAAAGGGGGCGGTGTTGCAATCTACTGCAGAGATAGCCTGCAGAGTTCTGTCCTGCTATCCAGGTCTGTACCCAAACAATTTGAACTTCTACTTCTAAAAATCCATCTCTCCAAAAACAAGTCTCTCACCGTTGCCGCCTGCTATAGACCCCCCTCTGCCCCTAGCTGTGCTCTGGACACCATATGTGAACTGATTGCCCCCCATCTATCTTCAGAGCTCGTGCTACTAGGCGACCTAAACTGGGACATGCTTAACACCCCAGCCATTCTACAATCCAAGCTTGATGCCCTCAATCTCACACAAATTATTAATGAACCCACCAGGTACAACCCCAAAGCCGCAAACTCTGGCACCCTCATAGATATCATCCTAACCAATGTGCCCTCTAATTACACCTCTGCTGTTTTCAACCAAGATCTCAGCGATCACTGCCTCATTGCCTGCACCCGTAATGGGTCAGCGGTCAAACGACCTCCACTCATCACTGTCAAACGCTCCCTAAAACATTTCAACGAGCAAGCCTTTCTAATCGACCTGGCCCTGGTATCCTGGAAGGATATTGACCTCATCCCGTCAGTAGAGGATGCCTGGTTATATTTTAAAAATGCCTTCCTCTCCATCTTAAATAAGCATGCCCCTTTCAAGAAATTTAGAACCAGGAACAGATATAGCCCTTGGTTCTCCCCAGACCTGACTGCCCTTAACCAACACAAAAATATCCTGTGGCGTTCTGCATTAGCATCGAACTGCCCCCGCGATATGCAACTTTTTAGGGAAGTTAGAAACCAATACACACAGGCAGTTAGAAACGCCAAGGCTAGCTTTTTCAAACAAAAATTTGCTTCGTGCAACTCCAACTCTAAAAAGTTCTGGGACATTGTAAAGTCCATGGAGAATAAGAACACCTCCTCCCAACTGCCCACTGCACTGAGGATAGGAAACTCTGTCACCACCGATAAGCCCACTATAATTGAGAATTTCAATAAGCATTTTTCTACGGCTGGCCATGCTTTCCACCTAACTACCCCTACTGCATTCAACAGCACTGCACCCCCCACAGCTACTCGCCCAAACCTCCCCCATTTCTCCTTCTCCCAAATCCATTCAGCTGATGTTCTGAAAGAGCTGCAAAATCTGGACCCTTACAAATCAGCTGGGCTTGACAATCTGGACCCTTTCTTTCTAAAATTATCTGCCGAAATTATTGCAACCCCTATTACTAGCCTGTTCAACCTCTCTTTCGTGTCGTCTGAGATTCCCATAGATTGGAAAGCAGCTGCTGTCATCCCCCTCTTCAAAGGAGGTGACACTCTTGACCCAAATTGCTACAGACCTATATCCATCCTACCCTGCCTTTCTAAGGTCTTCGAAAGCCAAGTCAACAAACAGATTACCGACTATTTCGAATCCCACCGCACCCTCTCCGCTATGCAATCTGGTTTCAGAGCTGGTCATGGGTGCACCTCAGCCACGCTCAAGGTCCTAAACGACATCGTAACCGCCATCGATAAGAAACAATACTGTGCTGCCGTATTCATTGACCTGGCCAAAGCTTTCGACTCTGTTAATCACCACATCCTCATCGGCAGACTTAGTAGCCTTGGTTTCTCAAACGATTGCGTCGCCTGGTTCACCAACTACTTCTCTGACAGAGTTCAGTGTGTCAAATCGGAGGGCCTACTGTCTGGACCTCTTGTAGTCTCTATGGGGGTACCACAGGGTTCAATTCTCGGGCCAACTCTTTTCTCTGTATACATAAATGATGTCGCTCTTGCTGCTGGTGAATCTCTGATCCACCTCTACGCAGACGACACCATTCTGTATACTTCTGGCCCTTCTTTGGACACTGTGTTAACAACCCTCCAGACGAGCTTCAATGCCATTCAACTCTCCTTCCGTGGCTTCCAACTGCTCCTAAACACAAGTAAAACTAAATGCATGCTCTTCAACCGATCGCTGCCTGCACCTGCCTGCCCATCCAGCATAATTTCTCTGGACGGTTCTAACTTAGAATTTGTGGACAACTACAAATACCTAGGTGTCTGGTTAGACTGTAAACTCTCCTTCCAGACTCACATCAATCATCTCCAATCCAAAGTGAAATCTAGAATTGGCTTCCTATTTCGCAACAAAGCATCCTTCACTCATGCTGCCAAACATACCCTCGTAAAACTGACCATCCTACCAATCCTCGACTTCGGCGATGTCATTTACAAAATAGCCTCCAATACCCTACTCAACAAGCTGGATGCAGTCTATCACAGTGCCATCCGTTTGTCACCAAAGCCCCATATACAACCCACCACTGCGATCTGTATGCTCTCGTTGGCTGGCCTTCACTTCATAATCGTCGCCAAACACATTGGCTCCAGGTCATCTACAAGACCCTGCTAGGTAAAGTCCCCCCTTATCTCCGCTCACTGGTCACCATAGCAGCACCCACCTGTAGCACGCGCTCCAGCAGGTATATCTCTCTGGTCACCCCTAAAGCCAACTCCTCCTTTGGTCGTCTCTCCTTCCAGTTCTCTGCTGCCAACGACTGGAACGAACTACAAAAATCTCTGAAATTGGAAACACTTATCTCCCTCACTAGCTTTAAGCACCAGCTGTCAGAGCAGCTCACAGATCACTGCACCTGTACATAGCCCATCTATAATTTAGCCCAAACTACTACCTCTTCCCCTACTGTATTTATTTATTTTATTTATTTTGCTCATTTGCACCATATTATTTATATTTGAACTTTGAACTTTCTTCAAACTACAAATCTACCATTCCAGTGTTTTTCTTGCTATACTTTATTTACTTTGCCACCATGGCATTTTTTTGCTTTTACCTCCCTTATCTCACATCATTTGCTCACATTGTATATAGTCTTGTTTTTTTTCTACTGTATTATTGACTGTATGTTGTTTACTCCATGTGTAACTCTGTGTTGTTGTATGTTGTCGAACTGCTTTGCTTTATCTTGGCCAGGTCGCAATTGTAAATGAGAACTTGTTCTCAACTTGCCTACCTGGTTAAATAAAGGTGAAATAAATAAATATAAAATATACCACGGCTGTCAGCCAATCATCATTCAGGGCTCAACCCACCCAGTTTATAAATCACCCATATACATCAATCTATTCCCATGTGCCGAGTCCTCTCATTATTGTGGGTTTATTCACATTTCATACAGCAGAGTGAATTACAGCGATAACCTCATTAGGAACATGCTTTTAGTGGAAACCATCTCTTTAACGCACGCACACACGAATGCATGAACACGCACACAGTCTTGTACAACCAACCTTGTGGGGACACACAATTCAGTCCCATTGAAAATCTTATTTTCCCTAACCCCTAACGTTATCCCTAACCTTAACCCAAAAACCTAACCTTAACTTTAACCCTAGCTCCTAACCCTAAAACTAACCCTAGCTCCTAACACTAATTCTAACCTCAACCCTAAACCCCCTAGAAATAGCATTTGACCTTGTGGGGACCAACAAAATGTCCCCAGTTGGTCAAATATTTCTTTGCTATTCTTGTGGGGACTTCTGGTCCCCCCCCCCCCCCCCACGCCCCCACACACACACACACACAAACAAACCTCTCCCTGTGCCAATGGACAGGCTGAGAAGCTGACAGATGTGAAAATCTCATTCCAGAAATCCACAGGCCCCTAGTCCCTCCAAACGCTGGCAGACTGACACACTGCGAGGCACACACACACACACACACACACACACACACGCAATGTCCACTGTGCACCATGCTTAAGCCTAATTAAAACCTTTACAACTGCACCGGCAAAAGTAAACAAACAAGCGCAGCGGATAATAGAAATGAGAAATGTGGCACTGAAGCGCAGCACTGTCTGGGGGAAGAAAAAAAAAGAACAAATTCAATGAATGTTTAATAAGGGCCGAGTCATACAGCACGATGAACCTGGTGGCTGTTATTTTAATTTCATACATGTATCTAAGGCCACGGAGAGGTATTTGTAGCAAAGCAAGCCTGCAACATTTAATCACGATATTGATCTCATTTTAAGGATGGGAGTGCAGCACCGGGTCTCACTCAAACTTGACTTTTTTTGTTACATTTTGTTACATTACAGTCTTATTCGAAAAAGGATTAAATTACTTTTTTCCCTCATCAATCTACACATAATACTCCATCATGACAAAGCTAAAACAGGTTTTTAGAAATGTTTGCACATTTATTTAAAGAAAAATACAGAAATACCTTTGCTATGAGACTCGAAATTGAGCTCAGGTGCATCCTGTTTCCATTGATCATTCCTGAGATGTTTCTACAACTTGATTGGAGTCCACCTGTGGTAAATTAAATCTGGAAAGGCACACAGTTGACAGTGCATGTCAGAGCAAAAACCAAGCCATGAGGTCGAAGGAATTGTCCGTAGAGCTCCGAGACAGGAGTGTGTCGAGGCACAGATCTGGGGAAGGGTACCAAAAAATGTCTGCAGCATTGAAGGTCCCCAAGAATACAGTGGCCTCCATCATTCTTAAATGGAAGAAGTTTGGAACCACCAAGACTCTTCCTAAAGCTGGCCACCCGGCCAAACTGAGCAATCGGGGGAGAAGGGCCTTGGTCAAGGAGGTGACCAAGAACACGACGGTCACTGACAGAGCTCTAGAGTTCCTCTGTGGAGATGGGAGAACCTTGCAGAAGGACAACCATCTCTGTAGCACTCCACCAATCAGGGAAAGATGAACAGAGCAAAGTACAGAGAGATTCTTGATGAAAACCTCATCCAGAGCGCTCAGGACCTCAGACTGGGCGAAAGTTCACTTTCCAACAGGACAATGACCCTAAGCACACAGCCAAGACAACGCAGGAGTGGCTTCGGGACAAGTCTATGAATGTCCTTGAGTGGCACAGCAAGAGCCCAAACTTGAACCTGATCAAACATCTCTGGAGAGACCTGAAAATAGCTGTGCAGCGACGCTCCCCATCCAACGTGACAGATCTTGAGAGGTTCTGCAGAGAAGAATGGGAGAAAATACCCAAATACAGGTGTGTCAAGATTGTAGCGTCTTACCCAGTAAGAATCAAGGCTGTAATCAGTGCGAAAGGTGCTTCAACAAAGTACTGAGTAAAGGGTTTGAATACTTATGTAAATGTGATATTTCAGTTTGTGTTATATACATTTGCAAACATTTCTAAAAAACGTTTTTTTGATTTGTCATTATGGGATATTGTATGTAGATTGATGGAGAAAAAACATTTAAGCAATTTTAGAAAACGGCTGTAACGTACATTTTTTTTGGAAAAAGTCAAGGGATTTGAATACTTTCCAAATGCACTGTACTCTACTACTGGTGTCTATAGATATACTGTCCTACTGGTGTCTATAGATATACTGTCCTACTGGTGTCTATAGATATACTCTCCTACTGGTGTCTATAGATATACTCTCCTACTGGTGTCTATAGATATACTCTCCTACTGGTGTCTATAGATATACTCTCCTACTGGTGTCTATAGATATACTCTCCTATTGGTGTCTATAGATATACTCTCCTATTGGTGTCTATAGATATACTCTCCTATTGGTGTCTATAGATATACTATCCTACTGGTATCTATAGATATACTCTACTGCTGTTGTCTTTAGATATACTCTATTGCTGGTGTCTATAGATATACTCTACTGCTGGTGTCTTTATATACAGTATACTCTCCTACTGGTGTCTATAGATATATTCAACTGCTGTTGTCTTTATATATACTCTACTACTGGTGTCTATAGATATACTCTACTACTGTTGTCTTTATATATACTCTACTACTGGTGTCTTTATATACAGTATACTCTCCTACTGGTGTCTATAGATATACTCTACTACTGTTGTCTTTATATATACTCTACTACTGGTGTCTTTATATACAGTATACTCTCCTACTGGTGTCTATAGATATACTCTCCTACTGGTGTCTATAGATATACTCTACTACTGGTGTCTATAGATATACTCTACTCTACAGCTGGTGATGTCAGTCAATAGTCTTTAGTTTGGGGACTCCATGGTTAATAACACAATATTGCAGAGAATGCAGAGAATGTTGGAAAGGATGAGGTTGGAAATCCAACATTGAGGCAACATCAGCCAAAGGTTATTAATGTTATCCAGGTTCCCTATCTCACTAGATTATTGGTGATCAAGCTAAGCTGAGCCTGTATGTTGAGTTTTTCAGTCTGGTTTAGTTCTTTCTCCTCATTTTCTATTCTAGTCACTTCTGAAATGAACACACCCCATCCATTGTGGATAACGCTACTGTAACGTTCCTTGGCAAAGTCGCCAGAAGATATGATGAACAGCATATAATCCATTGTGAATGCTAAGGCATTGCTGTAACTCACCATAGCCCTGCTTCCATAGATAAGAATTATCTCACCATCTACAGCTTTGATGTGTTGAATATCTCCATCTAGAGATCAGTGGAGAATGCTTAGAGGAGGAAGGGGAGGACCATCTTCCTTAGTGAATTTCATAAAAATGTAGTTTTTTGAAACATTTAAAAAGTTATCCTTTTTAGATAAAACTATACTAAATATAATCACGTCACAAATAATTGATTAAAACACAGTATTTTGCAAAGAAGGTCTACAGTAGCCTCAACAGCACTCTCTAGGGTAGCACGATGGTGTAGCCGGAGGACAGCTATCTTCCGTCCTCCTCTGGGTACATTGACTTCAATACAAAACCTAGGAGGCTCATGGTTCTCACCCCCTTCCATAGACTTACACAGTAATTATGACATCTTTCGGAGCTCTTGCAACATGAACTGACATGTTGTCCACCCAATCAAAGGATCAGAAAATTAATCTACAACTGAAAGCATAAGCTACAGCTAGCTAGCGCTGCAGTGCATAAAATGTGGTGAGTAGTTGACTCAAAGAGAATGACAATTAGTTGAACATCATTGAACAAATTAATTTCTTCCAAAATGAAGTTCTATTAGCTATGCTGACTATGACGTTACTTTAGCTAATATGGTGACAACGATGTAGGCTGTGTGTAGCAGGTATGATATGGTTTGGCTTGGAAAGGTTTTTCCGCCTGGTCACATACAGCTGATGTGTTGTGCATTGAAATCCACAAGCGAAGGGAAGAGGTGAGCGCATAGATGCGAGAAGGAATACAACATGGCTGCTATTAAAGTGAACTGTGTTTACGTGTGATCAGGGGTGTATTCATTCCGCTGATTCTGTTGAAAAACATTTCTTAAACGGAAGCAAACGGAACAAAACGGGGATAAACATACCTGAATTTGTCCAATAGAAACTCTTGTTTGCAACTGTTGGACTAATGATTACACCCTAGATCAGCTAGATGCAGGCAAGGCGGTATTGAATGTCATAGTCTGTCCATGTGTCACTATCTGTCACCTCAAATGTGTCTCTCGACCTGTGTGCACCTACGTTGTAAACTTTCATTCATAGGCTAGGTTGTATCAACATCTTGATACAGTCATCCAATATGCTGTAATAGAAATAAGGCCATGCTCATGAAAAAAAATCGTCCTCCCTCATCTTAAACGGCACTGACCGCCACTGCTAGAGATGTATCACACTCCATTGAGGAAGTCACCCTAGAACGTTTCTCTCCATCACGTTCAAGCTAGCCAACTCTCAAATTTAAAATCAAATGAAATAACATTTTATTGGTCACATACACATGGTTAGCAGATGTTAATGCGAGTGTAGCGAAATGCTTGTGCTTCTAGTTTACATGTAGGGTATGTCAACTTTATATAAAGTGGCATTGTTTAAAGTGACTAGTGATACATTTATTACATCCAATTTTTAATTATTAAGTGGCTAGAGATTTGAGTCAGTATGTTGGCAGCAGCCACTCAATGTTAGTGATGGCTGTTTAACAGTCTGATGGCCTTGAGATAGAAGCTGTTTTTCTGTCTCTCGGTCCCAGCTTTGATGCACCTGTACTGACCTCGCCTTCTGGATGATAGCGGGGTGAACAGGCAGTGGCTCGGGTGGTTGTTGTCCTTGATGATCTTTTTGTCCTTCCTGTGACATCGGGTGGTGTAGGTGTCCTGGAGGGCAGGTAGTTTGCCCCTGGTGATGCGTTGTGCAGACCTCACTACCCTCTGGAGAGCCTTACGGTTATGGGCAGAGCAGTTGCTGTACCAGGTGGTGATACAACCCGACAAGATGCTCTCGATTGTGCATCTCTAAAAGTTTGTGAGTGTTTTCGGTGACAAGCCGAATTTCTTCAGCCTCCTGAGGTTGAAGAGGCGCTGTTGCGCCTTCTTCACCACGCTGTCTGTGTGGGTGGACCATTTCAGTTTGTCCGTGATGTGTACGCCGAGGAACTTAAAACATTCCACCTTCTCCACTACTGTCCCGTCAATGTAGATAGGGGGCTGCTCCCTCTGCTTTTTCCTGAAGTCCACGATCATCTCCTTTGTTTTGTTGACATTGAGTGTGAGGTTATTTTCCTGACACCACACTCCGAGGGCCCTCACCACCTCCCTGTAGGCCGTCTCGTTGTTGTTGGTAATCAAGCCTACCACTGTAGTGACGTCTGCAAACTAGCCAACTCTCATATTTGAGGCCTGGAATTATTCTATGGTGTGTGCCATTCAATCTTTTTCCTTTACTAGCTTGTAGGCATGACATTGGTGCTGGCTCTCAGCATTACGTGGATGGTATTGCCTTTGTTGAAAATGGATGACAATCTGAAATCTCTGATGAGCTACAAATGGAGTATTTAAATTGTCACCGGGCTTCTTAGTAAGAGAACTTTTAATGTTCACACACTGTGGCATATCTTCTTTGCTCAAGGGCACACACACACACACACACACACACACACACACACACACACACACACACACACACACACACACACACACACACACACACACACACACACACACACCACACACACACACACACACACACACGTGTCCTTGAGAAGTACTGTTTGCCTGCATAACTTTTTGATAGAAATAGGTTTTTGATAAAAAATACGAAATGCGGCTGCTGAAAATCCTGAAAATCCTGAAAGTCCTAAATGGCACCCTATTCCCAATTTAGTGTACTACTTTTGACCAGGGCCCATAGTGCTAGAGAATAGGGTGCCATTTGGGATGCAGACCCACCGTATAAACTTTGAAAGTGGGTTAGAGTCTCGGGAGAATGTCTGAGTGTCCATCATCTATTGTCAAAGCACAACGCCAAAGAGAGAAGGTGAGATGAGAGGGTTATTGACCCAAAGGTGGCGTTCCACTCAAAGGTCACGTTTTCTAGGAGTTTGACACACGATGTGTCACCTGTTATCTCCCCCCGGGTCGATTTCTCTCTTGGTGGGTTAAAGTATTTTTTGTTGTTGTTGATATTGTAGCAGCAACTGAATGATCTTCTGGTGGGTTATTTCCAGTAGCTAAGAGTTAGGTAGCAAAGATAACATTCAAGTGTGATATCATCTTCACCATGTCTGCTCTGACTTCCTGCTGGAGTACCAGGACCACATGGTAAACGGGCATCCTTGTTTCAGAACAGTTCAGTGTCTCTCTTAGGCAACATTTATGCAAATATCAGCAACTCAGGCCAATTAGAAGAGATGACCTCACTGTATAAACTTTGAAAGTCACCCTATGAGATGGAGGGAGAGAAAGAGACGGGGATGGAGAGAAGAAGGAAGAGTGAACGTGTGTTTATTTTCTCAGATTAATCGTGATAAATCTCATCCTGTTTCAGGGACTCACGTGATGCTCAGAAGTGTATGTGTGCACCTCCCAAACTAATCCATACTCACACACAGTCCTTACGCACACACACACACATTTGTTTATGCACGCACACACACACACACACACTGCAATAGGCAGACACTGAGACAAAAGAGTTAATTAACCTTTCATTGTCTGGGGAATAAATCACTGTGCTAATTATATAATGACTTAATCACAAGTAATGCTAATAAAAATCCCATTATAATAGTTCTGTCTGTTGAGCAATGGCGTTATGACCCCTTGGAACAGTAGGACTAGGCTTTCATTCAAACTCCTATCTTTCCCCAAAGTATAGCTAAGTGGTTTTTTATTATTCCTGTATATATCGAGCTCCAAGAGATGAACGCCTGGATAAAAATTATTCATTGGCCTATGGGCTGTATGAAATTGAAAACAAGGAGTTATTTAAATAACGCTGTCATTTTTCCTTTCAGGCCAATGGGGAATTCTGCATGGCCTTCACTCTGATTCTGTATTATTCATTACATTCTACTTAATTCACTGGAATACTGACCAGGAGCAGAAACGGAGCTGTCAACAAACGCTTCAAGCCAATGCTTCAATAGATGTACTGAACACAACGAATCAATATTCACTATGAAGATTAGACCCCCTACTATACACAGAGCCTCCGATAGTACATCCAATACCATAGACATTCACTGTTACGGACCACTATCATCACTACCATAGATGTCAACCTCCATAGACGTACAGAGGAAAACCATTGATCTCTCCCAAAGGATTCCTACTTGGCGTAAAAACAGTTAACTCCAAGACTCCATAGACTTGTAAGGTATAATGGTATGTTTAGTGTGTACAGTATGTTGCATATTCTGTTTCGTAGTAGAGGCCAGCTCCTATCCTATGAGCATTGGACTGGTACATTAAGGGTTATGTTGGATCCCCCACTCACTTCCCAAGGTAAGCACAAGTGTTGTGAACGCTGGCCTCAGAAGTGCATGTCTCATCTGGAAAACCAGAAAGCAGAACAGATATCGGATTTTCTCCAACGCAACATATCGACAATCTCATCCCCTGCTTCTGGCTCTGGCTCTGGAGGAGTGGAAGATCAAACATCTCTCATATCTCCCTCTCTCTCGCTCATGGATGGATGGGCAGGGGAGGACAGGAGGGAAATGGAAACTGAGCAGCCGGAGATGAAAGAAACCATTAATCCAGAAATAAAAAAATATATATTTATGAGTCATGACAAGACCGACAACAAAACGACATCGACGCTTTGATCTCTTTTAACTTTCCATTTTTATTTTTTATTTCTGTCACAAAACCACCGAAAGGTTCTTAAAAATCCTCTGTTCTCGCAGTAGCAGAGCTCAAAACATTCACTTTATTAAAAAATAATCTTTCATCTGTTTTAGTCCATTTTAGCGCAACAGAGATGATTGCATTGACTACGTTGGCAGCCAGGGTTATCTTAGTCGCACAAAAGAAAGAGTTCATCTTTAAAAGGAGAGAGTTTAGGGAGAGAGTCTGAGTGTCCATCATCTATTGTCAAAGCACAACGCCAAAGAGAGAAGGTGAGATGAGAGGGTTATTGACCCAAATGTGGCGTTCCACTCAAAGGTCATGTTTTCTAGGAGTCTGACACACGTTGTGTCACCTGTTTTCTTCCCCGGGTCGATTACTCTCTTAACTCCCTGGTCTTGGAGGGTTAAAGTCCAATTATTGATATTGTAGCAGCAAATCAATGATCTTCCGGTCAGTGGTCTCCTCTAGGTATTAGTTAGGTAGCTAGTCAGATGGCGATATAGCCGTTTCTCTATTGCGGATTACTGTGTTTTCCTGTGGCCACATGGTGAACGGTTATACTCGTTGCAGTATAGTCCAGCACATCTCTCTAAGGCCAGTGAGGAGCTTTGAGGCAAACCATCCATAGGCTCATATCAGAAACATATTAGTCCATTTAGAAACCAAGGAATGAAGGGGGGGGGGGGTGACTATGGGACAACAACCCACTCAAGCTCAGAGGGTAGCTTTGGGTGGGGGGGGGGTCCTTCGGTTTTAGCCAGCCCCTCTCCTAGCATCGTAACCTGGGCCGGTTAAGCTTATAGTCCATAGTTTATAGTCTACAATTCATAGGCTATAACTAGAGCGCCTGGAGTTTTTCCAAGCCACATTGCCGGGTCAGGCGTTCATTGGGAAAAACTCCTGGCCCCTCCTCATAAGCAGTCTCGGCAGAGGGCAACCTGGCCGCGGCGGTAGTCCCGGCAGGGGCAGAGGCGGCGGTACTTGGGGCTGTGGCCGGCACAGCTGTAGAGGAGGGGGTCCTTCTGGAGGCTGCACTCCCGGCGTAGGACGGAGAAGGCCGGGAACACGTGGTTGACCTCCGCCTCCACCACCTCACACTGCACCTCTAACCTGGTGGGGGGAGGGGGGGGGGGGGTGATGCATAGAGGGTGTTTGAGTGATGCAGAGAGAAAGAGAGAGTCCAAGAGGGGAGGGGGAGGATGAAAAGGGGGAAGAGATGGAAGGGGAAACCGAGGGAGAGAGAGAGAGAGAGAGAGAGAAAGAAAAAGATGGAAGGGGAAACCGAGGGAGAGAGAGAGAGAGAGAAAGAAAGAGAGAGAAACAGAGAGAGACAAAAAGAGAGACACAGACAAAGACACAGAGAGGGACACAGAGAGGGACACAGAGAGGGACAGAGTGAGACACAGACACAGAGAGGGACACAGACACAGAGAGGGACACAGACACAGAGAGGGACACAGAGGGACACAGAGAGAGACACAGAGAGGGACACAGAGAGGGACACAGAGAGAGACAGAGACACAGAGAGAGACAGAGGGACACAGAGAGAGACACAGAGAGGGACAGAGTGAGACACAGACACAGAGAGGGACACAGACACAGAGAGGGACACAGACACAGAGAGGGACACAGAGAGGGACACAGAGAGAGACACAGACACAGAGAGGGACACAGAGAGAGACACAGAGACAGACACAGAGAGAGACACAGAGAGAGACACAGAGAGAGACACAGAGAGGGACACAGAGAGGGACACAGAGAGGGACACAGAGAGACAGAGAGGGACACAGAGAGAGAAAGGGATGAAGTAAAAATGGAACCGAAGATAAAGCAATGAAAAATATGTCGAGCAGGATGGGTGATGAAGAGAAAGACAAGGAGAAAGGGAAAGATAAAAGAAGAGGAAGAGTTGGCGTTGCTATGACACTCTTATCGTCTTCCGCTGTCACTACAGATCTCTAGATGGGGCCGACAAGACAGCTGACATCACTGAGAAGACTTTGAGCCTGACGTCCTTGCTGTAGCTGTTTGAGTATTACGCCCACAGACAGCCCTTAGGGAACTAACCACCGTTTGGTACCATTGAGTGGTAGGTCGGTCACAGAGGTCGGAGAGCAGTGTGCATGTCTGTATGATTGTTAGTGACGTGTAGTGATTCTGCATATGTGTGTGTGGCTGTTAGGAACGTATGTCCAATGTGTGCGTGTGTGTGTACGAATATGGCTTAACGTGAAAACAGGTGTGCCAAGGTGCCACTCACCCGCGCAGAGCATCCTTGTTATTGACGAAGCGGAACAGCGCGGGCTCACACACCAGGTTGGCACGCTGGCACGCCTCCACACACGACTGGCCCTCCTGGGACGCCAGCAGCCTCAGAGAGCTGAGAGGGGGCCAGGCGTCGGGGGCGCTGGCGTCGGGGGCCCAGGTTAGGGCACTGGAGTTGGGCAGCAGGACAAATTGAGGCCCAGGGCTACCCGGACTACTCAGCCCCAGCCTGGAGGAGGAGGAGTTGGTCGGAGGGAAGGGGACCTCGGGGGCGCAGAAGTCCTGGAGGGATGGAGGGAGAGGGGAGAGAGAGAGAGAGAGGGGAAGGGGATGTTGAATAACACAACACATAGGTAGTCTCTTGTGCTATCACACACAGGAGATTTGTTTCTCGGTGCCGAGATTCCATTATACAGAATGTGGTATTTTTGATGACGGTGCAAATGCACGCACAGACGCCAAGTTAGCTACGCACATCCACATGCACGAACTGTCCCTCCCACACTATACAAACACGAAAGCCAACACAAATCAAAGCCCGCTGACACTTTTGCCTATAGCTGTGAATAAATCTACATTTCCTAACACCTCAGGGCATCGTGGGACAGAAATACTAATAAACAGCCGTTTCTCCAACCTCCTCTATACTGTACATCCCTCTAAATAATCTCCCATCAACCCTTCACCTATTCCCTGACAAAACGCATCTGGGTCCAACAGCACCAGAGAGAGAACTTGTTTTAAAACAAGAAAGAGAACCAATTTGACATATCAGCCTATCAAGTCAACCAGACCGTTCAAATAGCAGTTCTGATAGCATTTTCCAGACACATTAAACAGATTACAGCAGAAATATCAGAGTCTGATAGTGACAGTCTCTGTCTGTGTCGGCCTGGCCACCAAACAGGAGATGGAGGTAGCAGTGGTTTCTAAGGAGACGTGTGAAGATGAGTCAGTGAAAGAGAACGACCCGGCTCTATGTATTTTACCCACTGACACCGTCCCCGGTTAGAGGGGAGTAACGCAGCCGAAGAGTAAACACACACAGCAGCTTGATTTAAACACACTGAGGAAGATGAACACGGGGATGGTTCTGTAATGGACAGAAACAGAGAGGTTATGAACATCCTATACAGTAGATAAATACACTGGGCTGAATAGATCTTTTCAGAGTACGACAGAATGGGATATGGAACTGTATCCAAGAACAACCCAATAAACATGTATTACATAGTAATACAATAGCACAGTGGTCCCGTGTGGCTCAGTTGGTAGAGCATGACGCTTGCAACAGCCAGGGTTGTGGGTTCGATTCCCACGGGGGACGAGTACGATATTGCATGCACTCAGTACTGTAAGTCGCTCTGGATAACAGCATCTGCTAAATGACGTAAGTCAAAAATAATGTCAAGGACTGTATATTATATAAATAGTAGGCTATTGCACAGCAACACACAAGAGCACCTCCCCGGGTGCACGTTTTGGTTTTGCCCTAGCACTTCACAGCTGATTCGAATAACCAACGCAACATCAAGCTTGATCATTTGAATCAGCTGTGTAGTGCGAGGGCGAAACCAAAACGTTAAACCGGGGGTGCAGGACTGGGTTTGGGAAACCCTGGTCTAGTCCATAATCAGACACAGTGTTGATTAGTGACCTCTCCTGGTTGATTAGAGGGGAGATGGTGTGTGTGGTAGGAAGGCAGCATGGGAGGAAGACATTATGAAGATATGTTTTGGGACAGACAGACACGGTTGAGTGCCTGCATGTACAGTTGAGGTCGGAAGTTTACACCTTAGCCAAATACATTTAAACTGAGTTTTTCACAATTCCTGACATTTAATCCTAGTAAAAATTCCCTGTCTTAGGTCAGTTAGGATCACCGCTTTATTTTAAGAATGTGAAATGTCAGAATAATAGCAGAGAGAATGATTTATTTCAGCTTTTATTTCTTTCACATTCCCAGTGGGTCAGAAGATTTGGTAGTACTGCCTTTAAATTGTTTGACTTGGGGTCAAACATTTCAGGTAGCCTTCCACAAGCTTCCCACAATAAGTTGGGTGAATTTTGGCCCATTCCTCCTGACAAAGCTGGTGTAACTGAGTCAGGTTTGTAGGCCTCCTTGCTCGCACACGCTTTTTCATTTCTGCCCACATATTTTCTATAGGATTGAGGTCAGGGCTTTGTGATGACCACTCCAATACCTTGACTTTGTTATCCTTAAGCCATTTTACCACAACTTTGTAAGTATGCTTGGGGGTCATTGTCCACTTGCGACCAAGCTTTAACTTCCTGACTGATGTCTTGAGATGTTGCTTCAATATATCCACATAATTTTCCTACCTCATGATGCCATCTATTTTGTGAAGTGCACCAGTCCCTCCTGCAGCAAAGCACCCCCACAACATGATGCTGCCACCCCCGTGCTTCACGGTTGGGATGGTGGGATGGCCTCCCCCCTTTTTTCTCCAAACATAGCAATGGTCATTATGGACAAACATTTTTGTTTAATCAGACCAGAGGACATTTCTCCAAAAAGTACGTTCTTTGTCCCCGTGTGCAGTTGCAAACCGTAGTTTGATGGCTGCATGGTCCCATGGTGTTTATACTTGCATACTATTGTTTGTACAGATGAACGTGGTACCTTCAGGCGTTTGGAAATTGCTCCCAAGGATGAACGAGACTTGTGGAGGTCTACAATTTTTTTTCTGAGGTCTTGGCTGATTTCTTTTGATTTTCCCATGATGTCAAGCAAAGAGGCACTGAGTTTGAAGGTAGGCCTTGTGAAATACATCCACAGGTACCCCTCCAATTGACTCAAATGATGTCAATTAGCCTATCAGAAGCTTCTAAAGCTATGACATCATTTTCTGGAATTTTCCAAGCTGTTTAAAGGCACAGTCAACATAGTGTATGTAAACTTCTGAGCCACTGGAATTGTGATACAGTGAATTATAAGTGAAATAATCTGTCTGTAAACAATTGTTGGTAAAATTACTTGTGTCTTGCACAAAGTAGATGTCTTAACCGACTTGCCAAAACTATAGTTTGTTAAGAAATTTGTGGAGTGGTTGAAAAACGAGTTTTAATGACTCCAACCTAAGTGTATGTAAACTTCCGTCTTCAACTGTATGTATGCATGTGTGTGTGTGTGTGTGCACGGTGAACCTACCTGATGCTGTATGTAGGCGTGTACCCTCTCCAGCATTCCCTCGCAGGTGTACTCATACGGTAGGTATGGCTCGACCTGCAGACACACCCACCCCCCCACCCGCAAATTCCCACAGATCAGAACATTTCCACAGAATGCATTGCTAGGCAATCAACATAACCACTAAATTACCATATTTTCCTCATTTCAATATTGTTTTACCTATCGTTCATTATAATTGCAATAAGTAGCCAATTCTACCCATTAATCACAATAAATAAACGTGGTGTGCTTCACAAATGGAACCTAATTCCCGACATAGTGCACTGCTTTTGACCAGGGCCCACAGGGCTTTGGTACTTCCTGGTCTAAATCCGGAAATAGATGGTCTTAGATTATTGTCCCCTGTTGTAATTGTAAACATGTGGATCCGACGGCTCAGTTGGTTGAAGTATTTTGCTTATAATACCAGGATTGTGCGTTTTCTTTTTAGCATGGGCGACTGAATACAGTATTACTTAACTGGATGTCCCTTTGGAACCAAGTGTCTCGGATAACATGTCGTGCACAATGACGCAATGGAATATTTCAAGGAAATACATTTTTGATTAAGCAGAACTAGTTATGTTAAACTTCTCCATTAGGAATATGTGGAGCCTGAACCTACATACACACAGACTACATACTAATAATGTATTCCCTCCAGTTTTAACAGTAGATCCCGTATCTAATGTTCCAAATCTCACTTGTAACTGATACGTCGCTCAGTAAATCATTTTCTTTACACAAAATGCTTAACTGCATGTGGAATCGGACTTTTCCAATTTCAAATAAAGAAAAGCAAATATGTAGAGAGGATGTCGGGAAAAAAAGTTACACATCTCAAATCTGATCAAAACATAACACTTTATGAATCATGTATATAAACTAGCACAGAAATATGCCTCACAACATTTGCTTTGGTCTAAGCAGAGAGAGGCACAGTCTCACCCACCCTCCCTCCCTCCTTCCCTTCCTCCCTCACTGCCTCCCATTTATTAAAGAGGGATAAATATCAAAACAACAGGTCAGTGGGATGGACAGAATGAGAAAGGGGGAACAGAGAGAGAGCGGGAGAGTGAAAGAAAGAGAGAGAGAGAGAGAGAGACAGAGCAAGAGAGAGAGAGAGACATAGAGAAATGGAGAGGGATTTATGTGAACATGAAGAGTTGTCAGCCAGTGGAGATTGCTTTGGTCTGCACGGCTGAGCATGTGGAGCCGCCCTGGACAGAGAGCCAGCCCACAAACAGGGGAAGTGTGCAGTCTCCAGTGAGGGGTGAAGTGACCCATCAGCCATCTATCACTGGAGTGACAGACAGACATCTCTCAGTAGAGTGACAGACAGACAGACAGACAGGGCAGCCATCTTTCAGTGGAGTGACAGACAGGGCAGACAGAGAGTAAGCACCTGTGCAATGAGCTATGGCATGTCTGACAAGCAGGAGAGTGGATAGGGGAGAATACACACACACACACACACACACACACACACACACACACACACACACACACACACACACACACACACACACACACACACACACACACACACACACTTAGAGACCCACAGACACACAACACAGCTTTATAGAGGCATCTCAAATCGGCCTGTTTGACCTCTTGCTCAACTTCTCTCAACCTTTCACACTCCCTGGAGCCTCACGCCGACTGCAGATTCCCATTAAGCCACATTTACAGGCTAATTACTCCCTGGCTGTGGACACACTGCTTCCTAATGCTAGCATAGCATACACCACTGTCCTAGGTTGAAAACGCTGCAGCTAGCGCTTCTCCACATGGAGCTTTCAGGAGGTGTATCTGCTGGATGGAGCGAGCTGAAACGTCATTAAAACCAAAAGCAGCGCCACCCGTTCAGTACCAGCGCTGCTATATGTTATATGGTTGTGCAGTCCTTCCCAGAGGCAACATAGTGTGTTTGGTCACTGCCAAAGAAACCAATGAGTCAAGAAATACATCATGAAATAACTGCACCTCGGTACTCATGATCTCTCTGATGGCGGTGTCGAACTCCTGGGAGTTGTTGTAGTCTACAGTCATAACGTGGGGCCGACCGATGTACTGCTCTGCATACGGGTGCTGGGATGACACCTGAGAGGGACGGAGTATAGAATTAGTAGAACCTTCCAGTTTAAAGCAATATTCTGTGATGTATAAGTGGCACATTTGGTGTACAATCGGGAATGTTGGCAGTTTGTTGAATTTTATCGGTTAATTTTCAGTTGAAGAGTGGTACTAGATACTGTGTTGACCAATGGGAGCTCACCTCTCTAGACGTGGGCTTGCCTCTGAAGAACTCGTGATTGAGCGAGCTGTGCGGTGGGTGGAACTTGGGCTGCAGGTAGATGCACCCATTGGCTATAGCCTCCAGAGGGGCAGGCCCTTCGTAGGGGAAACCAAACCCGATGAAGAGCTGGTGGGGGAGACGAAGATGGTACCAGTTTAGATAACCACCAGTTATTTTATTCATGCTTGTCAATTGAATATTACAGATATATCCAAAACTGGAAGGTAACTGTGTGTTGGCCTTGTGTAGATGCTGTTGTAGTTAGTGCTGGTGCAACAGTAGTGTGTGTGGAACTAGTGTGTGTGTGTGTGTGTGTTGTGTGTGTATTATGTGTGCGTGCATGGTGCCTGAATGTGTTCGCGCACGTACATATGTAGGATCTTAATTTGAGCCAGTTTGCTACAGCAGAAAAATAATCCTGCAGCAACAGGAAATATGAATTATTATGTGGATTATAATGACTGGACATTGTTTGTAGGGGGTTGATCAATTTTCCGTAACTGAAAATCAAGTCTGAATTTCAAAGTGGAATTAGAAGATTTTTTTAAACCTCAAATACACTTACTTACAGGGAATCCTGCATTGAAGGAAAGTTATCCTGCAACAGGGTGATCAAATGAAGATCCGACATCTGTAGTGTGTTACCTCTTGTGTATGTTGTGTATCGTCTAGTGTGTGTGTGTTCCAGTACCTTGGCCTTGCGGAGCAGCGTCTGCAGCTCGTGCTGGGGCAGCAGGCCGTGGTTCTTGACGTAGGCAGGCACCTCGGGGGGCCGCTGGGTCTCGTAGTACACCGTCCCGTGGACCTCCATGTACCTGTGGAGGATCTGGAGGAAACCTTCCTTACCCTGCTGATAGACAAGGAGGAGGGAAGAGAGAGAGAGAAAGAATGTAAGAAAGTGAATGGGGAGTTGGTGAGCGAGGAGAGGATGTGGAACGGTGGAAAATGTAATGAGTGTGTGAGAAAGGAAAGGCAGAGAGTGAGAGAGGGAGTGGGTTGAGTTTGAGGGAGAGAAAGTGGAGGAGCAAGTGCGATGGGAGAGGGGGAGGGAGAGGGACGGAGGAAGGGAGGGAGGGACGGAGAGGGAAGGAGGGAGGGAGAGATGGAGAGAGAATGAGGGAAGTAGAGATGGAGAGGGAAGGAAGGAGGGAGAGATGGAAGGAAGGACAGAGAGATGGAGAGGGAAGGAAGGAGGTAGAGATGAAGAGGGAAGGAGGGAGGGAGAGATGGAGTGGGAAGGAAGGAGGGAGAGACGGAGAGGGAAGGAAGGAGGGAGAGATGGAGAGGGAAGGATGGAGGGAGAAATGGAGAGGGAAGAAGGGAGGGAGAAATGGAGAGGGAAGAAGGGAGGGAGAGATGGAGAGGGAAGGAGGGAGGGAGAGATGGAGAGGGAAGGAGGGAGGGAGAGATGGAGAGGGAAGGAGGGACGGAGAGAATGACTTGATTAGAGGTGATGTGTTAATGGCTGTGTGTGGTTGTTTATGAGTGTACATATAAGGGGCAATGAGTGTGTGTGTTAGTGTGATAATGCACTATGAGTGTGTATGTGTGTGTGTGTGTGTGTGCATGAGTGGTTGTGAATTCACTGAGTGAGTGTGTGTGTGCTGTGGGAACGCCAGTATCTTCACACAGAGAGAGGCAGAGCCATTGCCTGTTAGTGAGCGCAGGGCATTTAATGTGACAGACCCCTTTAGAAATCCCAGAGAGACACACAGTGCCGCACTGCCGTGGGCCGTCAATATGAATGAGGTGAGGTGCTAGGGATCTGGATTGGTTTCCTGCACACGTGCGCACGCACACACACACACACACACCCTTTCTCTCAATCCCTCTCTATCTCATCGCACACATTTGGCCTCTAGCGTCTCTTCCCGGCGCCAGAGAGCGAGGCGTCCGTGTAGGGACGCAGGGAAAAGATACTGGCAGACTGCCACTCCAGGCACCCAGAGGGCAGCAGCAGCAGAGCACAGCATTCGCCAGCCTGTGCCAGCCGGTTCTCCTTACTGGCTGCTATGACATCCCTCTCTCTCTGACCCATCTATGGAGCTCTCGCACGTCTACCTATCTGATTGGTTAATTCAGTGGTTTTATTCGGATGCCCATTAGCTTTTGCCGAAGCATCAGCTACTCTTCCTGGGGTCCACAAAAACACAAAACATGACAAGTAACAAAACACTGATACACTGACAGACAAGGACAGTCACATGCATTTCATATACAACAATATACAAACAATAATACAAAATAAATCATAATAATAGGATGAACGTGTGTGTTAGAGTGTGTCCTCGCGGTCCCGCCGTTCCATCATGCAGTAGTGGGGCCTTCGGAGTAAAGACTGTAAAACAGCAAGCCTGCCCATACAGTACGTTGAAATGAATAGATTATGCCCATACATTGAAATGAATAGATTATACCCACACATTGAAATGAATAGATTATACCCACACATTGAAATGAATAGATTATACCCACACATTGAAATGAATAGATTATGCCCACACATTGAAATGAATAGATTATACCCACACATTGAAATAAATAGATTATACCCACACATTGAAATGAATAGATTATACCCACACATTGAAATGAATAGATTATAAATAGGGAGTACACATATCTACTGTGGCATAAAAGCAAACCACATCTACGCACAATAACAGGTGCTTTCTGGCTGATTCTATACAGCGCATTCATGTGCCCAAGCACCATCTTTCTTCTGAGAGACATAACCTTTCAACCCAATAGTGCATCTTAAGTGGATGTTGACAATAAAAGGGGATGCATTTTGAGGTGGGAGATGTGTGAGAGTGTGTGTGCGTCCACGCACTTCGCCTGTGTGTGTTTAAGCATGGGCACCCTTTCATAGTTAGCCTCCACGTCTGAAAAACAAAACAACCCACCCCCTCAATGTGAATCAACCACAGCCCAGGTCTCCTTATTGACTTCCTGCTTCCTGGATGTTAAGAAGCTTACTGTATCCCTGTACTCGCCCTGTAGGCTGTACTGTAATTGGTTGACTCCTGCGATCGATGGTTTCCTCTGAGGATTTTCCCAGCCAATTAGGAGATTAGCCAACGCTCTGAGTGCACCAGACACTATGAATTAGAGCCAACAAAACATGAGAGAGAACCACACACACACAGAGATGCACACACACGGATGTAACCCAGGCTTAGCCCAGGCTAGCTAATCCTTGACCTGGCTTGACTGGGCCAGACCCGGGCCACATTAGTAATGCTAATTATCTAACCTGGACTCTATTCTCAGGAATCAGTTCATATAGAGCAAGGTTGGGTTACGAGAGCGTGAAAAACGGCCAGGACTCAGAGAAGATGAATGATTGATTTATACAATTGAAGGCAACCTGGACTTTGTGTGTTGGGTTTAAGTTTGTTCGACTGGGTTTCATCTCAAGTGAACTGGATGTCATGCTAGGAAATAACCTGTTGAGGGACTGTAAAGAGAGAATGAGAGAGAAAGAGAGAAGATGTGTGTGAGGAGGAGTGTGTGTCTGTGCTGGAGGTAAACTAATAAAAAGCATAAGCTGGCCCACACCCAAAAAGTTCTCAAATCAAATCAAGCTTTATTTATACAGCACATTTCAGACATGGAATGCAACGCAATGTGCTTCACAGCAAAAAACGAGTAAAACTGTATGAAAAGAAAAGCTGGAATATTTACTACACAACAAACATAAGATACAAAACAGAAAAATGACAACAACTAACTGACTAAAAAGCCCCCTAAGGAAAAGCAAAGCTAAAAAGAGGCATTTTAAGATCTCTTTTAAATATGTCCACAGTTTGGGCCCCCCTCAGGTTCTCTGGCAGGCAGTTCCAGAAGCTGGGGGCATAATAACTAAAGGCTGCCCAAAAAACACGGCAAAAAGTTAGTAGAGGTGCTGACTAATGGCGAGTAGGCTTAAAAATGAATAAAGAGAGTTGCACACTCTATATACAAGTTCCCGGGTAATTTATTCAGTAAACCACCAATGTTTCGGCATCACTGTGCCTTCTTCAGGGTGAGCATACAGCAGTGGAGGCTGCGGAGGGGAGGACAGCTCATAATAAATGGCTGCAACTGAGCGAATGGAATGGTATACAGTGGGGGAAAAAAGTATTTGATCCCCTGCTGATTTTGTACGTTTTCCCACTGATAAAGAAAGGATCAGTCTATAATTTTAATGGTAGGTTTATTTCAACAGTGAGAGACAGAATAACAACAAAAATCTCCAGAAAAACGCATGTCAAAAATGTTATAAATTGATTTGCATTTTAATGAGGGAAATAAGTATTTGACCCCCTCTCAATCAGAAAGATTTCTGGCTCCCAGGTGTCTTTTATACAGGTAACGAGCTGAGATTAGGAGCACACTCTTAAAGGGAGTGCTTCTAACCGCAGCTTGTTACCTGTAAAAAAGACACAAGTCCACAGAAGCAATCAATCAGATTCCAAACTCTCCACCATGGCCAAGACCAAAGAGCTCTCCAAGGATGTCAGGGACAAGATTGTAGACCTACACAAGGCTGGAATGGGCTACAAGACCATCGCCAAGCAACTTGGTGAGAAGGTGACAACAGTTGGTGCAATTATTCACAAATGGAAGAAACACTAAAGAACTGTCAATCTCCTTTGGCCTGGGGCCCCATGCAAGATCTCACCCCGTGGGGTTGCAATGTTCATGAAAACGGTGAGGAATCAGCCCAGAACTACACAGGAGGATCTTGTCAATGATCTCAAGGCAGCTGGGACCATAGTCACCAAGAAAACAATTGGTAACACACTAGGCCATGAAGGACTGAAATCCTGCAGCGCCCGCAAGGTCCCCCTGCTCAAGAATACATATACATACCCGTCTGAAGTTTGCCAACGAACATCTGAATGATTCAGAGGACAACCGGTGAAAGTGTTGTGGTTAGATGAGACCAAAATGGAGCTCTTTGGCATCAACTCAACTCGCCGTGTTTGGAGGAGGAGGAATGCTGCCTATGACCCCAAGAACACCATCTCCGCCGTCAAACATGGAGGTGGAAACATTATGCTTTGGGGGTGTTTTTCTGCTAAGGGGACAGGACAACTTCACCGCATCATTTGACGGGCCATGTACAGTCAAAACTTGGGTGAGAACCTCCTTCCCTCAGCCAGGGCATTGAAAATGGGTCGTGGATGGGTATTCCAGCATGACAATGACCCAAAACCCACGGCCAAGGCAACAAAGGAGTAGCTCAAGAAGAAGCACATTAAGGTCCTGGAGTGGCCTAGCCAGTCTCCAGACCTTAATCTCATAGAAAATCTGTGGAGGGAGCTGAAGGTTCGAGTTGCCAAACGTCAGCCTCGAAACCTTAATGACTTGGAGAAGATCTGCAAAGAGGAGTTGCACAAAATCCCTCCTGAGATGTGTGCAAACCTGGTGGCCAACTACAAGAAACGTCTGACCTCTGTGATTGCCAACAAGGGTTTTGCCAACAAGGGTTTTGCCACCAAGTACTAAGTCATGTTTTGCAGAGGGGTCAAATACTTATTTCCCTCATTAAAATGGAAATCATTTTATAACATTTTTGACATGCGTTTTTCTGGATTTTTTTGTTGTTATTCTGTCTCTCACTGTTCATATAAACGTACCATTAAAATTATAGAATGATCATTTCTTTGTAAGTGGGCAAACGTACAAAATCAGCAGGGGATCAAATACTTTTTCCCCCCACTGTATACCATTCCACTAATTCCGCTCCAGCAATTACCACGAGCCTGTCCTCCAAGAATGAGCACTTCCCCTGTGGGTTTAACAGGAAAAAGCCCTTATATCTCATAGAGCCAGCAGGTAGCCCGCATGCACACACACAGCAAGCAAGAATTGACACAGGCCAGCATGGGCAAGTGTGTGTGTGTGTGTGGGAAGGGGTGTGTGGCATGAACATACTGGCTCCAAAAATACACTGCACCTGCAGGCCTCTATAAATCTCTATCGTCCTCTCTCCATACTTCTCACAATTTCCCTCTAACCGTTACCATCTCTCTTTCTACCTCTCCAACTCACTCCCCATCTCTCCCTCTCCAACACAAGGAGCGATATCCTAGGCAAAAAGCACAAGAAGTCCCCTATGCCCTTTGGAATACAAGATGGAGTCATCACAATACTGTTTACGGCTTTAGCCTGCCTTACAGGCCCGACTCACAAGGTTAACATTTCAGAAATCAATACTAGTACTATCCCTTAAAACCCAACACACACCTCTCCTCTACTCATGTCTCCATGATACGACTAAGCCCAATACCACATAGCGCAAGAACTATCGACTTGTTCGACAAATTGTCTCACGCGACAGAAAGAGAGAGAGGGCAGAAGTCAACCCCCCCAAAAAACAACTCTTTTGGAGAGCCTTGAGATAGGTAAAACCACTACTTCATAAAATGGGCATGTGAAGTCTGGGTTTGCTCCAGTATATTTGATTGGACCAGATGTCCTAGTCGCTCGCCCAGTATTCAATATTCAGAAAGACATCTGTGGCATCACACAGCTTCCCAGTCCAATAATTCATGTTTCTCTCTCATCATCACAGACAGCTGCAGGCTAAGATTAGCAGTGGACTATTCAAACCACTTATGTCTTGTCAATTTACCATTGTCTCTAAATAAAACGTGTATAAAAGGAAAGGCGAAGGAAGGCAGAGTGACATTGTGATCGCAGCGTTATGCTGGGACAAACTGACATTCACAAGAGTGTGTGTTCGTTTAAAAGAGAGGGAACAGGGCTGGTGTGTTCGACTGAGAAGAATCTTACCTGGAGCTGTAGTAGAATATATCATCCACCAAGATGCAATGGAGAGACGCACGGGAGGAAGACAGGAGGGGGGGAGGCGATAGGAGAGAAGAGACGTGTCGACGAAGTGTCAAAGAAGAGAGGAGAGAAGAATGCGGAAGGGAATAGGGAATCGAGAAGAGGGAAGACAAGAGAAAGAACAAATACATATTCAACTCGATCTGTCATGTATTACATTTCCCTCCTTCTGTTCCTATAAAGCGGCAATTGCTCAATATTCACATACTGTTTCTAAAACATCTTCTGTCTCGGCTCGAGATACAAGACTAAACCTTTGAATAAAAATCGGCGGGAATTGCCGCTCGCCGACAGAGGCAGAGGGGGAACAAAGCTACAGCTAAGCCACGTCTTTAAACAAAATCCAGGTCGAGTCTCTCCCTTATCGAATACGCACTGTGAACAACCAGGCTGCTTTTGAAAGGAAATTTGGCTGCCAATGAAAGTTGTATGATTCCATTAAATGTATCCACATGAGGCTATGTGTGCCAGATGTAATATCTTCTATAGATAGTAGATACATGGCATGTCGATCGTTTTATCTGTTATGCAGTTAACAGCTCTGTTCTAATTGGTTACATCTCTGTAGTGTACACCGGGGGAGTGAGAAGTAGGGGTGTGGTAACATAGTGTGGATGAGGATGTGAATGTGGATGAGACTGTAACCTCTTGTTCTTGACCATAGCAAATGGAAATGAGCTGATTTAACAGGGTGTTGCTTCTCATCCACATTGAGTCTGTCTGTGAGTCTCTATGTATCTATTGGCCGGTCTGTCTAAAAACCATTTTTTTCTTTGTCATTATGGGGTATTGTGTGTAGGTTGATGAGAAAAAAAACACTATATATATATATATATATATATTAAAGTATTCAGACCGCTTGACTTTTTCCACATTTTGTTACGTTACAGCCTTATTCTAAAATATATAATATACTCATATATATATAATTCAATTGACTGATTTCCTCATATGAACTGTAACCCAGTAAAATCGTTGAAATTGTTGCATGTTGGTTTATATTTTTGCTCAATATAATATATATATAAGATTCAAGATTCAACAACTGAGACATAAATTGAACAAGTTCCACAGACATGTGACTAACAGAAATGTAATAATGTGTCCCTGGACAAAGGCGGGGTCAAAATCAAAAGTAACAGTCAGTATCTGATGTGGCCATCAGCTGCATTAAGTACTGCAGTGCATCTCCTCCTCATGGACTGCACCAGATTTACCAGTTCTTGCTGTGAGATGTTACCCCACTCTTCCACCAAGGCAGCTGCAAGTTCCCGGACATTTCTGGGGGGAATGGCCCTAGCCCTCACCCTCCGATCCAACAGGTCCCAGACGTGCTCAATGGGATTGAGATCCGGGCTCTTCGCTGGCCATGGCAGAACACTGACATTCCTGTCTTGCAGGAAATCACACACAGAACAAGCAGTATGGCTGCTAGCATTGTCATGCTGGAGGGTCATGTCAGGATGAGCCTGCAGGAAGGGTACCACATGAGGGAGGAGGATGTCTTCCCTGTAACTCACAGAGTTGAGATTGCATGCAATGACAACAAGCTCAGTCCGATGATGCTGTGACACACCGCCCCAGACCATGACGGACCCTCCAAATCGATCCCGCTCCAGAATACAGGCCTTTGACAATAAATGCGAATCCGACCATCACCCCTGGTGAGACAAAACCGCGACTCGTCAGTGAAGAGCACTTTTTGCCAGTCCTGTCTGGTCCAGCGACGGTGGGTTTGTGCCCATAGGCGACGTTGTTGCCGGTGATGTCTGGTGAGGACCTGCCTTACAACAGGCCTACAAGCCCTCAGTCCAGCCTCTCTCAGCCTATTGCGGACAGTCTGAGCACTGATTGAGGGATTGTGCGTTCCTGGTGTAACTCGGGGAGTTGTTGTTGCCATCCTGTACCTGTCCCGCAGGTGTGATGTTCGGATGTACCGATCCTGTGCAGGTGTTGTTACACGTGGTCTGCCACTGCGAGGACGATCAGCTGTCTCCCTGTAGCTCTATTTAGGGGTTTCATAGTACGGACATTGCAATGTATTGCCCTGGCCACATCTGCAGTCCTCATGCCTCCTTGCAGCATGCCTAACGCACGTTCACGCAGATGAGCAGGGACCCTGGGCATCTTTCTCTTTAGTGTCCTAAGTTTTCATAACTGTGACCTTAAATGCCTACCGTCTGAAAGCTGTTAGTTTCTTAACAACCGTTCCACAGGTGCATGTTCATTAATTGTTTATGGTTCACTGAACAAGCATAGGAAAGTGTTTAAACCCTTTACAATGAAGATCAGTGAAGTTATTTGGATTTTTACGAATTATCTTTGAAAGACAGGGTTTCTTTTGTGTGTGTGTGTGTGTGTGTGTGTGTGTGTGTGTGTGTGTGTGTGTGTGTGTGTGTGTGTGTATATATATGTATGTATATATATATTGCGTCGACTTTACTGAGTTACAGTTCATATAAGAAAATCAGTCAATTGAAATAAATGTATTAGTACCTAATCTATGGACTTCACATTACTGGGCAGGGGCGCAGCCATGGGAGGGCGTGGGCGCAAGGCCCACCCACTGGGGAGCCAGGCCCAGCCAATCAGAATGTGTTTTTCCCCACAAAGGGTTTGTTTCAGACATAAATTCTCCTCAGTTTCATCAGCTGTCTCAGACGATCAATCAGGTAATGAAACTGGATGTGCAGGTCCTGGGCTGGCGTGGTTACACATGGTCTGCGGTTGTGAGGCCTGTTGGGCATACTGACAAATTCTCTAAAATGACGTTGGATGCGGCTTATGGTAGAGAAATTAACATTCAATTCTCTGGCAACAGCTCTGGTGGAGATTCCTGCAGTCAGCATGCCAATTGCACACTCCCTCAAAACTTGAGACATCTGTGGCATTGTGTAGTGTGACAACATTGTTGAAAGTGACTAGTGATACATTTATAACATCCAATTTTTAATTATTAAGTGGCTAGAGATTTGAGTCAGTATGTTGGCAGCAGCCACTCAATGTTAGTGATGGCTGTTTAACAGTCTGATGGCCTTGAGATAGAAGCTGTTTTTCAGTCTCTCGGTCCCAGCTTTGATGCACCTGTACTGACCTCGCCTTCTGGATGATAGCGGGGTGAACAGGCAGTGGCTCGGGTGGTTGTTGTCCTTGATGATCTTTTTGTCCTTCCTGTGACATCAGGTGGTGTAGGTGTCCTGGAGGGCAGGTAGTTTGCCCCCGGTGATGCGTTGTGCAGACCTCACTACCCTCTGGAGAGCCTTACGGTTGTGGGTGTAGCAGTTGCTGTAATAGGTGGTGATACAGCCTGACAGGATGCTCTCGATTGTGCATCTGTAAAAGTTTGTGAGTGTTTTTGGTGACAAGCCAAAAACAAAAACGCTGTTGCGCCTTCTTCACCACGCTGTCTGTGTGAGTGGACCATTTCAGTTTGTGATGTGTACGCCGAGGAACTTAAAACTTTCCACCTTCTCCACTACTGTCCCGTCGATGTGGATAGGGGGCTGCTCCCTCTGCTGTTTCCTGAAGTCCACAATCATCTCCTTTGTTTTGTTGACGTTGAGTGTGAGGTTATTTTCCTGACACCACACTCCGAGGGCCCTCACCTCCTCCCTGTAGGCCGCCTCGTCGTTGCTGGTAATCAAGCCTACCACTGTAGTGTCGTCAGCAAACTTGATGATTGAGTTGGAGGCGTGCATGGCCACGCAGTCGTGGGTGAACAGGGAGTACAGGAGAGGGCTGAGAACGCACCCTTGTGGGGCCCCAGTGTTGAGGATCAGCGGGGTGGAGATGTTGTTACCTACCCTCACCACCTGGGGGCGGCCCGTCAGGAAGTCCAGGACCCAGTTGCACAGGGCGGGGTTGAGACCCAGGGTCTCGAGCTTAATGACGAGTTTGGAGGGTACTATGGTGTTAAATGCTGAGCTGTAGTCGATGAACAGCATTCTTACATAGGTATTCCTCTTGTCCAGATGGGTTAGGGTAGTGTGCAGTGTGATTGCATCATCTGTGGACCTTTTGGGGCGGTAAGCAAATTGGAGTGGGTCTAGGGTGTCAGGTAGGGTGGAGGGGATATGATCCTTGACTAGTCTCTCAAAGCACTTCATGATGACAGAAGTGAGTGCTACGGGTGATAGTCGTTTAGCTCAGTTACCTTAGCTTTCTTGGGAACAGGAACAATGGTGGCCCTCTTGAAGCATGTGGGAACAGCAGACTGGGATAAGGATTGATTGACTATGTCCATAAACACACCAGCCAGCTGGTCTGAGCATGCTCTGAGGACGCGGCTAGTAACATTTGTGCTTATGGAACATTTCTGGGATCTTTTATTTCAGCTCATAATACACGGGACCAACACTTTACATGTTGTGTTGATATTATGTTCAGTATAAATGCTGTATACAGTATGCACACATTCAAATACAAAAACTCAGTCATGCAAAGCACAAATAAAACATCACAAATCACAGAAAAACATTTACATTCCTCCACAAATAAATCCACAATCAATACTTTAAATTGCCCGAACGGCACCAGAACATCAAGATTAAACATTTTTCTATTTTTTTTCCAGCAATACAGTGCATTAAAACTAAAAGCAGAAAAGCTAGTTTGGTGGAGACCCTAGGAACCTCAAGAGTTTAACCAATCCTGTGAATGGATTAGGCAAAATCAGATAAGATGAACGTTTATGAAGTATGGCATTGGAAAGAAAAAGAGAGTAATGTAGAGATCTATGGGTCTTTAGCGAAGTTCAGCCAACCTTTTGATACAGGATACAGTGATGAGTATCATCACTGTCACCTGTAACAAAACGAAAGGCACTATTGTAGACGGCATCCAAAGGTTTAAGAGTAGTAGCAGCTGCTCTTTGACAAGTATTATCACCATAATCAAAAACAGGTAAAAAGGTTGACTTATTAATCTGCTTCCTACTGCTTAGAGAAAGGCATCTTAAATCTTAGCTTTTTAACCAGCTCATCTATATGTTTTTAAACGTCAAATCCATATCAATCCAAATGCCTAAGTATTAATTCTAAGAGCACAGGGATATTAAGGGTGCAATTTAGAGTATGAGCAGGATGACATAAAGCAGCTCTAGATTAATGATCAGATATGCTTTATTCATGAAGGGAATTTTTATGATTCTACAAAAATCTAAAAAGATTTGACCCCCGGCACTTTACCCCACTACGTATAACTTTCTATGTGAGTGGGATAATTATCTTTCTGCACCCAGACCTGGGTTGAAATAGTATTGGAAATCTTTCAAGTAGGTTAAGTGTTTGCTTGAGCCTGCCTGGAGCGCTAGGTGGGTGGGGTTTGCACTTTTGGGACTATCCCATTTTATCGGGCAAGCTAGATCAAGTACAGCTAAAGTATTTGAAATAATACATATTATTTGAACCCGTGTTTCACTGTGAGTGGACTGTGTGTGTGTGTGTGTGTTTTGCCTACCTTCCACATGCTGGCCTCCTTGCCGTAAACCACAGCCATGTTGTTGACCTTGTTCTGCATGATGCTCCTCTTCTCCGTGTCGTTCAGCTCCTCAGACACAAAGCCCATGAACGAGTTGTCTGGAGTGTGGGCTGAGGAGAGGAGGGTGAGAGAGATGGAGGATGGAAAGGGCAGAGTGAGGGGAAGGGAGAGTGACAGGGGAAAAGAGTGAGACAGATACAGAAGATATAGTAAACAGACAGGAATAGACCCCCTCATCTCATTTGAACTTGAGCTTAACAATATCCTCAGTGAAATGTGAAGAGGTGCTACTGTTATTGATATGGCCTGTGCCTCAGTCTGATTCTAATATGCTAATTCAAAAAGGTATTGTAAGTGTGGCTATTCTAAAAGCTGTCTATATGCTAAAGTACTGGCATTACAATGTTAAGTGGTGTGTTTAACCTAGGTGGATTCTGCAGGTATCCATAGCATTACAATGTTAAGTGGTGTAGGTATCCATAGCATTACAATGTTGAGTGGTGTAGGTATCCATAGCATTACAATGTTAAGTGGTGTAGGTATCCATAGCATTACAATGTTGAGTGGTTTGGCTTGTATTGTGGGTGCATTATAGCCAGGCGGATAGGTACAGATCTTAATTTGAGCCAGTTTGTTACAGGAGGAAAATAATCCTGCAACAACAGGAAATGTGAATTATTATGTGGATTATAATTAATGGACATTTTTTGTAGGGGTTGATACATTTTTCAGGGCTAATCAAATCTGACATTTTAAATGGAAATTACAAACTTTAGAAGCCTTTTTAAAATCTTGAATACACTACATGTTTGCATTTCCATCGCTGCTGGAAAATTCTCAGCAACAAATGAGTGATCCTCTGTACTGCTGGTGCAGAATATATAGCGATGCTAAGTGGTACTATGGAGGATGGAGTGGGAGAGGGTGGGTAAAGACAAGTGCTCAGTTAGCTCAATGACTTGCTATGAAAAGCAGAGCCAGTCAGATAGTGAAGGCCAGGGCTCTATGATGGTGGAATCCTACTGTGTCCCACTGTGGCCTCCCAACTCTCCCATCCCTGTGGCCTCCCAACTCTCCCATCCCTGTGGCCTCCCAACTCTCCCATCCCTGTGGCCTCCCAACTCTCCCATCCCTGTGGCCTCCTAACTCTTCCTCCTTCCTAACTCTCCCATAAGTGGTATGGGACTTGACATTCAATAATAGTGAACTAACCTTTTTAATATGCCATTTTCCAACAGCAAATAATAATTGAGCCACCAACATGGCTCCATTCAGGTCCTAATTGTAGCTTTCTTCCCAAAACACCTAATATTTCATGGGTCGTGCTTTGCCTTGGACCCTCGCACCCCTCCCCCTGAATCGCTATAGTATAATGACGACGTTTGCATCCAATACCGCGGTAGACTGAATCAACAATCTGAGACCAGGAAATCTTACAGATTGGGCCTTTAGTCATAGTCTCTGCAACCATCCATTGTGTTGTAATACTGATGAGTGATAATCCATATTGATGTATACTTACGGAACATGGTCATGTATTGTCTGGAGTTGAGGTTCCAGTAGCCCCAGTTGGTCCTGTAGCCGTGCAGGGTGGCGTAGTCCTCATGGTTGTAGGCCGGCTCTGTCCCGAAGGTGTCAATCACACGGATGTGGCACCTGAAATGAGGAGCACATTTTAACACGACACCACAGAGCAATTAACACAACTCACATTTCCTGTGAAAAGTGGGTACTGGTATAATATTTGAGATGAATTTAAACATCATGTGTATTTCTGAACATGCTGAAAACTGATAGAACTTGTCAGAACAGACAAAGCCCGACTTCTGAATGCTTGTTTTTGACATGAATGTTTTGTATGAAATGTCAATAACTAAATAAATGACATGTCACAATTGATTTTTAGACGGCATTTATCATTTCAATAATGGCCACAATGCATCACCACCGCTCTTTTCCCCCCCGAAGCCTTTGTGTTTTCTCAAAGGCCGTAATCACAAGTGGAGAGACAGAGACAGAAGACGGACTTGGTGCGCGTGGGTCCTTTCCATTCATCCACTGTTCCGCACGTCATTCACTCATTCAAAAAGGGAGCGTGTGTATTTGTCTGTTCGATATGCAGTGTGTGTGTGTGTCTGTTTGACAAGCTATGTGTACCCTGTCCATGTGTGTGCATCTGTGTGCATACGCCTGTTTAAGAAACTCTGTCTGTCTGACAAGCAATGTCTATGTGTCTGTCAAGAGAGAACACAGAAAAAGCAACGAAGGTTAAATACCGATCTTCAAGACACACAATCCTGAACATACTATCAACACTACGGAGACAAAAGCTCACTATGGAACTGTTGTTAAGTAGAAGTTAATAGATATAGCTGTGCCTCTGTTGATAAGAGAGAAGCATCAATCATTTCTGTTGTTCGAAAAGCTACCAAGTGTTGTTTGGGAGCTGAGATGGAAAACCAAGTAGAATAAGCAGGATTAAAACCCAGTTTACCCTCTCAGAAATGTAAGGGCAGGTAATTGAACTAAAAGCAGCATGGTAAAGTAGTGGCTATGGGGAATACTGAGACATTGGGTAATAGTGTATACTTGGAAGTGAATTATTTGCATCGTGAACACCAAACTATCTCTTGGAATCAAGAAACATGGTAACTCACTGATTCCCGACACACACTCTAAAGCCCTAACCGTTCTGGCCTGGGCTTTGCCATTCTAGTGAGTGGTAAATGCTGCCACTGTCTGAGCTCAGGGGCGATTAGAAGAAGAGCTGAAGACCTGTGAGAGCCCGGGGCATTTCCACCGAAAAGGACCCACACGCACCAACATGTGAAGTACGAGTCTATATTTTTGAGAAATGAAGGCATAGATACCTTTTTCAACCATTTTCCATCTAAAAAACCTGGCATAAGTATAGGCTTTTATTTATGGATAAACAGATGTAAAAGATTTCTTAGAAAATATACCAGAAAAAGTCTTAAGGTATCAGAAATACAGTACCAAGTAAAAAATTCACAGACCTACTCAATCAAGGGTTTTTCTTTATTTTGACTATTTTCTACATTGTAGAATAATAGTGAAGACATCAACACTATGAAATAACACTGTCACGTTGGTAACAATGATTCGGGAGACAGGCGCAGGAATGCGTAATAGGGCTTTTTATTACGCCCCAAATTACGGCGTGCAGTGTAAGGGCACGGGGACGAAGACCAAACAAACACGTACACAAAACACAGGATTGAAACGCAAACAAAAGAGCGAGAGGTACCTTGAATAAATAACACACGCACACAATGATTAACACACGGGACGAGACCCGTAATAACCTGCACAATCCACACGGGCACGAAAGCCCAAAACACAGAGCAAAGGTACTCACACGCATCAACGGACATTGTAACAATAATCGACACCACCATTGTGAACAAAGGGCACATATATTCAAATACAATCGGTAGGAATAGGGGCCAGGTGTGCAAAATGAAAGTTCCAGGGAGATCCGTGACAAACACATATGGAATCATGTAGTAACCCCAAAAAAAGTGATAAACAAATCAAAATATATTTTATATTTGAGATTCTTCAATGTAGCCATCCCTTTGCCTTGATGACAGCTTTGCACACTCTTGGCATTCTCTCAACCAGATTCATGAGGTAATCACTTGGAATGCATTTCAATTAACAGGTGTGCCTTGTTAAAAGTGAATGTGTGGAATTTCTTTCCTTCTTAATGCACTTGAGCCAATCAGTTGTGTTGTGACAAGGTAGGGGGGGTATACAGAAGATAGCCTTATTTGGTAAAAGACTAAGTCCATATTATGGTAAGAACAGCTCAAATAAGCCAAGAGAAATGACAATCCATCATTACTTTAAGACATGAAGGTCAGTCAATCTGGAAAATTTTAACAACTTTCAAAGTTTCTTCAATTGCAGTCACAAAAACCATTAAGCACTATGATGAAACTGGCTCTCATGAGGACCGCCACAGGAAAGGATGACCCAGAGTTAGCTCTGCTGCAGAGGATAAGTTCATTAGAGTTACCAACCTCAGAAATTGCAGCCCAAACAAATGCTTCACAGAGTTCAAGTAATAGACACATCTCAACATCAACTGTTCAGAGCTACTGGCCTTCCCTGTAGCTCAGTTGGTAGAGCATGGTGTTTGCAACACCAGGGTTGTGGGTTCGATTCCCACGGGGGGCCAAAAAAAATGTATGAAATGTATGCATTCACTACTGTAAGTCGCTCTGGATAAGAGCGTCTGCTAAATGACTAAAATGTAAATGCAGAGGAGACTGAGTGAATCAGGCCTTCATGGTCAAATTGCTGCAAAGAAACCACTACTTAAGGACACCAATAATAAGAAGAGACTTTCTTGGGCAAAGAAACACAAGCAATGGATATTAGACCAGTGGAAACCTGTCTGTTGAGTCCAAATTTTATATTTTTGGTTCCAACCACCGTGTCTTTGTGAGATGCAGAGTAGGTGAACGGATGATCTTCGCATTTGTGGTTCCCACCGTGAAGCATGGAGGAGGAGGTGTGATGGTGCTTTTCTGGTGACACTGTCGGTGAGTTATTTAGAATTCAAGGCACACTTATCCAGCATGGCTACCACAACATTCTGCAAAGATACGCCATCCCATCTGGTTTGAGCTTAGTGGAACGATCATTTGTTTTTCAACAGGACAATGACCCAACACACCTCCAGGCTGTGTAGGGCTATTTGACCAAGATGGAGAGTGATGGAGTGCTGCATCAGACGGCCTGACAATTACCCGACCTCAAACAAATTGAGATGGTTTGGGATGAGTTGGACCGCAGAGTGAAGGAAAAGCAGCCAACAAGTGCTCAGAATGTGTGTGAACTCCTTCAAGACTGTTGGAAAAGCATTCCTCGTGAAGCTGGTTGAGAGAATTCCAAGCATGTGAAAAGCTGTCATCAAGGCAAAGGGTGGCTACTTTGAAGAATCTCAAATATAAAATAGATTTTGATTTGTTTAATGCTTTTTTTTGGGTTACTACATGATTTCATGTGTGTTATTTCATAGTTTTGATGTCTTCACTATTATTCTACAATGTAGAAAATAGTAAAAATAAAGAAAAACCCTTCAATGTGTAGGTGTATCCAAACACAGATGTTGACGTAAATACCCCTGCCAACTGATATCAAGACGTATATTTAGTTTTGGAGATATTGTTTACCTTCTGCACGTTTAAGAAATAATGCATTGTGCCTTGTAATACCGTTACCAACAACCCACATATCTTTAAGATCATTTTCTAATTTCTCTCCTTCATGTGGAGGGAGGATAATGTGAGTTCACAGAAGTAACACGTAATGGTAGACATACCAATTAGTTATAGTGATTTTAATGATATGAATTCTGTTTATTAATTATTAAGTGATTAAACTCAATCTGTTTACCAAAATTACCCCAAAATATATAATGGAGTTACTGCAACTGAATTGGTTACAATGGTAAATCATAACAGTCACAACCCACAGTTGGATCACCTTCTACTGTTCTCCCTTCCGCTGGCATACTGTTATGTTCAGCTGTTAACTTTCTTGGTCTTTCTGTCGTCTGGTGGTCAAACCAAGAGTGTTAAAACAACCTACCCATGAGCCCCCTCTCCCTCCATTTACTTTAACCAGCATCCTCACCCGCTGAGCACCAACCTACACCGGACGTCCATGGACGTTGAAAAGTAGATGAAATTTGGTCAGGCCACCCTGGATCTGATGTTCATGCCCACAGACGGACCGGACTGGACCAAATCTGAACCTATCATAGACGAATGTTTTACAAGTTTGGCTAGCACAGTACAGTACAGTGAGTAGAGCACAGTAGAGTACTGTTCAATACAATACAGTAGTACAGTACAATACAGTACAGTAAAGAAAAGTAGAGTATAGAACAGTAGAGTACAGTATATTGTTCTGTACTCTACTGAACTATATTCTGCTCTACTGTGCTATACTGTATTCTACTGCACTGTACTCTACCCTACTCTACTTTGCTGTGCTGTACTGAACTCTACTGTACTGTATTGTGCTCTACTGTACTGTATTGTGCTCTACTGTACTGTATTGTACTGTAATCTACTGTGCTCTGCTGTGCTGTGATGTCTAAACAGAGAATGACATTCATATCCATAATTATGCATTTGTGTGTAGTACAGATCAGGGACCCATGATGTAATTCCGTTACCGGGTGTAAATCCACTTTACCTACTTACTTCAATAACAAAAATAGATTTTTTCAAATTCAAGCGACCATGACATAGCTGACACCCTCTTTTTTTCTGCTGACATCTTTGAATCTTAATTCGGAGCAGATATTTTGTTTTCGGAATATGTGGGCACATAAACACCTGAGAGATATTTTACTGCAATTCCGTTACGGTTGGATCTGCACAGTTCTTCCACTCAATTCGTTTTGTTTAATTTTCTGTGGAAATTGTTCAAAGTATTCCTTCTGCATAGTTGTATAGTATGTTAAGGTTTGAGGTTTTTGTTTGGCATACATTTTAAAGTGAAAAAAACAAAAAAAACAGAGTCAAAGCGTAATTCCGTCACCGTGGAATAGCAAGCATAGTGCGCGTGTGGATGGGTTCTCCCAGTTTGAGACAGGGCTGAAATGTTCTGCTAGAATACGTTTCAGTTTTTCAAGTAAACACAAACACTTGAAGCAGAGCTGCACTCTACCGATAACATATTTTCCAGAAACAATGCAAGTTAGAATCTTCTATTTCCATGTATAGCTCATAACGCATCTGTATTCCTGACCAGTGGCCACCAAGGCCCCCTTCACAGAGTGTGTGCAGAGTGTCCCTTGGATTTTTTTTCAGCAGCGGTGGCCACTATTTAGCAGAAGCGTGTGTGTGTGTGCGTAGGTGTGTGTATGTGTAACTTCCCCTTCTAACACTGTGTTCTAGATTCACTGGCTCCATTTCAAAGTAAACAATGTTCACTGCATTAAGACAACAGCCTGCACCGTGGGCACTGTTTAACACTGCAGTGACTCACACCATGTAATCACTGGGTATTGTTGTTCGTCGTGGGTAACGTTGTTCTGACGTTATTACTGTTTTGCTATTGTGTCAACACGACAGCAAGGTTCGCTAGGCCTATATTCGGAGACGCGGTGTCTAGTGTGTGTTTGCTGTGTGGGTATTCAAGGCATTGTTGTGATGCTAATTGGCTATTTTCAAGCATGTGAACATGATTGATAGACATTTCACTGTAGGCATAATATCTTCACCATACTGCACAAGGCGATGCAGGTATTTCTGTGACACTTCGGTACGTTTTTCACCGAAAGACCGCGAATAAGCACAGGGCATTAGATCGACAGCGATATATCTTGAAGGGAGTGTCTGAAGACGACATCTCATCTGCACGGGAGCGTCTTAAAAAGTGCCACGCTTCTTTGAGCAGCTGTAAGTCAAGGGGGCCGCTTTCACAGAGAGCGGTGTCATGAAACATTGATGAGAGATGTAACTTTCAGTTCTCCCTCCCTCCCTCCCTTTCTCCCTTATCGTCTCAAAAACTGGATCATTTTCTGCCAACAGATAAGATTACCCTGGAGGTGCGAAGCGATGGAGGGAAGAAGGGATGAAAAGAAGGAGGGAAATGGCTTTGGAGTTACTGGGTGGAATATCTGGTAGCATATCTAGCAGAGGATCAGAGTGGGGACTAATCTTGGTTAAATTGCTGCTTGTAGCGGAAAAGGTCCCTGGGGAACGACAGGGTAGGAGGCTGTCACCCACCACTGTTCCCGTTGAGGTTTAAACCACTGATATAGATACATATGTGTTCTACATCACAAACCACTGATATAGATACATGTGTTCTACATCACAAACCACTGACACAGACAAATATGTGTTCTACATCACAAACCACTGATATAGATACATATGTGTTCTACATCACAAACCACTGACATAGATACATGTGTGTTCTACATCACAAACCACTGATATAGATACATATGTGTTCTACATCACAAACCACTGATATAGATACATATATGTGTTCTACAACACAAACCACTGATATAGATACATATGTGTTCTACATCACAAAACAATGATATAGATACATATTCCGTTTCTAATACACTGAGTATACAAAACATTAGGAACACCTGTTCTTTCCATGACATACAGTAGACCAGCGTTTCTTAAAGTATGGGTCGCGACGTAAATGTATAATTATTTCATTAATTATTGGAATTTATTTGGCCAACTGCAACTGCGCTCTCGGTTCAGTGCTCTCTCTGCTTGGCAGCGGTCTCTGCTCAGTTTGGCAGCTGCGGGAGAGGTAGAGGGAGATGCCCGTGTACTTCGCGGTTTACCGGATCTTTTTTCTGCAGTCTTCTTGAAGATCACTCCGTGACCCACACGCTGCAGCGCTGTGGTTCAAACCACTGACTTGTTATTCCCACTCGCCATCAACTCACAGCTGTCATCAAACGGACTCATGCTAGCCACAAGTTCTGACTGAGCTCAATTGTCATGAAACGCAAATACAGTGATGACTTTTTGTGTCTTTCATACACTTTTTAAAAATAATGAGGAGCGCCCACAATGTGTTTTGTGTGTGGAAGTGCTTAGTAATGAGACTCGCATAACGAACAAATTAATTAAACGACACGTCCTGACTAAACATCCACAACATGACGGTAAACCCAGGGAGTTCTTTCAGAACAGGGCAGAACGCTTCAGGAAACAGTGCGTTGACAGTGGAAAAGTAACGTTAAGTCAGCTAGCAAGGCATTGTTGTCATTTTATAACGTGATGATAAGCAGAATTCGCTTTCAAACAATCCCCTGGCCTTGTAACGTTACACAGCTAATAGCTAACGTCAGCCAAAGCAAGCTAACTAGCTACTGATAGTGCAACCCAAAGAGACAGTAATGTTACAGATGAAGATGAAAAATGATCAGGCCTACTGTACATCTTACTGTAGAAATTATTGTTGAAAACTAGTCTAGGTTGGAACTGTTGCTGTTAAAATACAATAATAATTGTTATTCTTAACTGGAATAAACTGATTGACACAAGATGCTTTTCGAGGCAAACACTCACACAGTTCTGTGTTGCACATCAACAGTAGGAAGTGGTCTCCTGTCTGACAGAAAGCAGTAGATGTTCTGATCCAGTTTGGCACCACATACCTTTGCGAGTCAGGGTTCTCAAGTACAGAAACAGTGTCAATGCTGAGCATGACCTCAGTGTTGTACTGTCAAAAACTGAGCCCAGAATAGACCTGCTTGTTGAAAACTTCAACCAGCCACACACCTCTCATTAGGACTGTGTGTTTGCGTGTGTTTTCTGGGCTATATCTGTGTGATGTGATCAATCAGTTTATTCCAGTTCAGAATAAAAAATATGTATTTTAAAACAGCAACCGTTCCAACCTAGACTTTCTATCAACAATGATTTCTACATGTTTTATCTGTACTGTTACTTAGGGTTGCATGATCAAAAAGCCTGTGTGTGTGTGTGTGTTCTGTTATTCATCTGTGTGATGTGATCAATCTGTTTATTCCAGTTCAGAATGAAATGTATTTATTGTATTTTAACTGCAACAGTTCCAACCTAGACAGATATGTAAGAGTGTTTTTAATGGGGAAAAATAAACATGAAAATATATTTATGGGTATTTCATTGTTATTTGTTTGTCTATATTGCATTTTTTTTAGGCATACAGGTAATGAAATGTACCGATCTTTACGTATAGTTGCATATTTTCCTAAGCTTGGGTCCCAGGAAAACACAGAATTTCTCATTTGGGTCCCAGGCTGAAAAAGTGTAAGAACCCCTGCAGTAGACTGACCAGATGGATCCAGGTGAAAGCTATTATCCCTTATTGATGTCACTTGTTAAATCCCCTTCAATCAGTGTAAAGGGGAGGAGACAGGTTAAAGAATCATTTTTAAGCCTTGAGACAATTGAGACATGGATTGTGTATGTGTGCCATTCAGAAAGTGACTGGGCAAGACAAATTATTTAAATGCCTTTGAACTGGGTATGGTAGTAGGTGCCACACCGGTTTGAGTGTGTCAAGAACTACAACGTGTGTATCAAGAATGGTCCACCACCCAAAGGACATCCAGCCAACTTGACACAAATGTGGGAAGCATTGGAGCCAACATGGGTCAGCATCCCTGCGGAATACTTTAGACACCTTGTAGAGTCTATGCCCCGATGAATTGAGGCTGTTCTGAGGGCAAAAGGGGGTGCAACTCAATATTATGAAAGGTGTTCCTAATGATTTGTCCACTCAGTGTACATTATGCTGTCTGGGTCAAAAAGGGGGAACAAGTAACAGGGGCTTGTAAATACTGTGATCAGTGCTCCCAGGAGCTGTTTATGAGGTGAGTAAGTTTGTGAGGTGAGAAATGGCCTGGGTTCCTGAGTAAGTGTGTGTGCTTACGTAACATTGTCTGTGTGTGTGCGCGCATGTGTGTATGTATACCCTCGCAGTCCTCTTCTAGCTCTGCTCTATCAGAGCAGTAAATTCACCACGCATATGTAAAAGGACGTCACACTGCTTGGTTAGTGAGTACCACTTCCTCCCGATTCCATCCATACCTGGAACAAACTCAGGAAATATTCCTTGCAAGCACACTTGACCGCCCTCCCGAAGCGTCTTACCAGATGGCGACACGCGAAAAGCTAGCTTGCCCAAGTGGGGAGACTTCAGGCTGAGGAGTAAGTTTCACACATCCCCTTGTGCTACACGTACATAGTGATCAATAGTGTATCCACATTATCAGTTGGGAGGTGTGATTTAAAGCCGCACAATATCAGCTTTCAGCATCTTTACCAGACCTCATATCATTGACCCCCCCCCCTCCTCTTCTTCCTCCCCTGAATGCACACACACACACGCGCGCACACACACACACACACCTCCCCCTCCCTCCTCAGGAAACTAGCGTATTGGCTGGCCGGGCATTATTAATGCATCTGGACATTGGGAGCAACATCAAACTAAAGTAATTAAACAGAGACTGAAGGACCCAGGAGCTCTGCACTTGATTAATGATATGCCTTTCAGCTGATAGGGCTGATAAAAGGCTCGCATCTCATTCTTGTCCACAAAACCCCTAGGGATTGTGGGTAAATGACTACATATGGGGTTAAAGTAGAGGAGAAAAGCCAGTGTCTAAAGCCTACTTCATCCTTTAAAGCGTATGAGGCTCCAATAAGGTGAGGACTAGACTGATAAGTTATTCATGTTTGTAGTATTAAAGCCTCGACGTAAATGATGATGGACCGTGCGGAAGAAAGCGCTGGAGTTTGTTCGTCTTACAAATAAATACGGAGCTTTATACATGTAATGTATCACGTAGGGAATGGGTCGTACATTTCATAGTGACGTCAATTCCCTGTGTGTTGCAGCGAGATTTATTAAAGAATAACACCAAAGGTTGTTTACCACAGCTACATCTGACTATGTTTAGGACTACGATATTAATTACGTTTCGAAACCTCAAATCACGCTGTACTAAAAAAAAATGATGTTGATTTATACACAGCAAGCCCTTGATTGATCGGGAGAGATTGACGTGTGCCGCTTTGCCTCACAGCACTAAAACTCACATCCGAGTAGGCCAAGCAGAAATCAACACGACTCCATAACCATTGAGCCACTCGCTGTCTGGGAGAGCTGCTGACCTCAGCAAACTATTACGACCAGTCGGACAAAGTTGTTTGGTCACAAACGCACACGCAGGCAGGCATGCACACACACACACAGTCACACCCTGATCTGTTTCACCTGTCTTTGTGTTTGTCTCCACCCCCCTCCAGGTGTCGCTCATCTTCCCCATTTTCCCAGTGTATTTATGCCTGTGTTCTCTGTTTGTCTGTTGCCAGTTCGTTTTGTTTGTCAAGCCGTCCAACGTTTTTCCCCTTGCTCCTGTCTGTTTCTAGTTCCTGTTTTCTAGTTTCCCGGGTTTTGACCATTCTGCCTGCCCTGACCCGGAGTCTGCCTGATGTTCTGTACCTTGTCACACCACACTGGATGATTGACCTCTGCTTGCCCTGACCCTGAGACTGCCTGCCGTTCTGAACCTTTTGGACTCTGATCTGGACTACTGATCTCTGCCTGCCCTTGACCTGTTGTTTTGCCTGCCCCCTGTTCTAGTAATAAACTTTTGTTACTTCGACACTGTCTGCATCTGGGTCTTCCCTGCAACGTGATACACACGCACACATACAATCTTGTACAACTAACCTTGTGGGGGGACACAATTCAGTCCCATTCAAAATTTCCCAAACCCTTGCCTTAACCCTAACCTTAAGCCTGACCCTAACCTTAACCCCAAAACCTAACCTTATCCCTAAACTTAGCCCTTGTTCCTGAACCTAATTCTAACCCTAACACTAATTCTAAACTTAACCCTAAACCCCCTAGAGACAGCATTTGGCTAACTTTTTGTTTGTTTACTATTCCTGTGGGGACTTCTGGTCCCCACAAGTATAATTAAACACGTCCACACACACAGCCAGAGAGGCTGCTGGGTGGATTTCAGGGTTCACTTACTATGCTTGTGCGCTCAAACACACACACAGAGAGAGAGCTGCTGGGATAATTTAACTAGAGCATCGGGCCCACTTCTCATGCTCTTACCTCATGCCAAAATGCATACACACACTCACGACTACCAAAACTCTCTCATCCCTCATTCATAATTGGATTTAAAAAATACATGGCGTGGGCATCGGCTGTTATCTGGTGTCAGTTTGAGTCAAGAGGCTTGCCACTCTTCCACTTGCACTCTCCCTTCTATCTCACTCCCTCGTTCTCTCAGTGCCTCCCTACGATCGATAGTTAACCTCAACGCAGAACCCAACCAGTACAACAGCAATAATAAGCTGTTGACAGCTGGGCTGGTGCATACTGTATATAGAAGATGAGCTGGTATGAGCGTGGTGCTGTATGCGTTCTAGTTGGTGCTATTTGTTGCCGAGCAGAAAAGTCTGCCAATGGTGTGTGTCAGATAGACGGCACTGAACATGCCTGTGTGTATCTGTATGGGTCTGCCTCTAAACATGTGTCAAATCAAATCAATTTATTTGTCACATGCGTCGAATACAAGTGTAGTTACTTATGAGCCCTTTCTCAACAATGCAGTTAAAATGTCAGAAAATTACCTTTTTTGGGGGGTGTACAGTTGAAGTCGGAAGTTGACATACACCTTAGCCAAATACATTTAAACTCAGTTTTTCACAATTCCTGACATTTAATCCTAGTAAAAATGACCATTCTTAGGTCAGTTAAGAATGTGAAACGTCCGAATAATAGTAGAGAGAATGATTTATTTTAGCTTTAATTTCTTTTATCACATTCCCAGTGGGTCAGAAGTTTACATACACTCAATTAGTATTTGGTAGCATTGCCTTTAAATTGTTTAACTTCGGTCAAACGTTTCAGGTAGCCTTCCCCAAGCTTTTGGGTGAATTTTGGCCCATTCCTCCTGACATAGCTGGTGTAACTGAGTCAGGTTTGTAGGCCTCCTTGCTCGCACACGCTTTTTCAGTTCTGCCCACATATTTTCTATAGGATTGAGGTCAGGGCTTTGTGATGGTCACTCCAATACCTTGACTTTGTTGTCCTTAAGCCATTTTGCCACAACTTTGGAAGTATGCTTGGAGTCATTGTTCATTTGAAAGACCCATTTGCAACCAAGCTTGAACTTCCTGGCTGATGTCTTGAGATGTTGCTTCGATATATCCTCATACTTTTCCACCCTCATGATGCCATCTATTTTGTGAAGTACACCAGTCCCTCCTGCAGCAAAGCACCCCCACAACATGATGCTGCCACCCCCGTGCTTCACGGTTGGGATGGGGTTCTTCGACTTGCAAGCCTCCCCCCTTTTCCTCCAAACATAACGATGGTCATTATGGCCAAACAGTTCTATTTGTGTTTCATCAGACCAGAGGACATTTCTCCAAAAAGTACGATCTTTGTCCCCATGTGCAGTTGCAAACCGTATTCTGGCTTTTTTATGGCGGTTTTGGAGCAGTGGCTTCTTCCTTGCTGAGCGGCCTTTCAGGTTATGTCGATATAGAACTCGTTTTACTGTGGATGTAGATACTTTTGTACCTATTTCCTTCAGCATTTTCACAAGGTCCTTTGCTCTTGTTCTGGGATTGATTTGCACTTTTCGCACCAAAGTCTCTAAGAGAGAGAACGCATCTCCTTCCTGAGCAGTATGATGGCTGCGTGGTCCCATTGTGTTTATACTTGCATACTATTGTTTGTACAGATGAATGTGGTTCCTTCAGGCGTTTGGAAATTGCTCCCAAGGATGAACCAGACTTGTGATGGTCTACAATTTTTTCTGAGGTCTTGGCTGATTTCTTTTGATTTTCCCATGATGTCAAGCAGGGATGCACTGCGTTTGAAGGTAGGCCTTGAAATACATCCACAGGTACACCTCCAATTGACTCAAATTATGTAAATTAGCCTATCAGAGGCTTCTAAAGCCATGGCATCCTTTTCTGTAATTTTCCAAGCTGTTTAAAGGCACAGTCAACTTAGTGTATGTAACCTTCTGACCCACTGGAGTTGTGATACAGTGAATTATAAGTGAAATAATCTGTCTGTAAACAATTGTTGGAAAAATTATTTGTGTCATGCACTTTCCAAAACTAGAGTTTGTTAACAAGAAATTTGTGGAGTGGTTGAAAAACAAGTTTTAATGACTCCAACCTAAGTGTATGTAAACTTCCGACTTCAACTGTATGTGTTTTTGGTTGTCTATGTGTGTGTTTCTCTGAATGCATTTATGCCTGTGTGGACTTCAAAAGGAAGACCTGTCATGTAATTCTCAATGGATGGAGAGAGTGTGTATTGTTACTGCTGTGGTGCTGTCCTTTTGTATTGATGCCTCCCCCTCCCCTTCCATCATAGGATTAGACAGGATTGACAGTCTGGCCGGAGACTGAGGGATGTTTTACTGATCTATAGGGGATTAACTAACTGTGTGAGTTACGAGCAGAGAGACACGTCAGTAGCATCTAATAAGCAGCCATAATGGACTCAAACACAGGTCGTAAACCTTAGCTATGATAACACACTGACACATGTATATTATACACACACACACACACACACACACACACACACACACACACACACACACACACACACACACACACACGCACACACGCACACACGCACACACGCACACACGCACACACACACACACACACACACACATACTTGTGTCTCTTGAGCGAAAGCCCCATGTGCTGCTTCATCTGCTGCATGCCGTGGTAGTCTGTGTAGATGAGGTCAAAGGGCAGAGGTCCTGTCAAGGGGCAGCTCCCTCTGCCTGGGGGCACCCCGAGAAATCTATGAGACAGAAACACACACAGAGCAGAGGTTACATGAACTACTGTATGGTTCAAACACACAGAGCAGAGGTTACATTAACTACTGTATGGTTCAAACACACAGAGCAGAGGTTACATTAACTACTGTATGGTTCAAACACACAGAGCAGAGGTTACATTAACTACTGTATGGTTCAAACACACAGAGCGGAGGTTACATTAACTACTGTACGGTTCAAACACACAGAGCAGAGGTTACATTAACTACTGTATGGTTCAAACACAGAGCAGAGGTTACATGAACTACTGTATGGTTCAAACACACAGAGCAGAGGTTACATTAACTACTGTATGGTTCAAACACACAGAGCAGAGGTTACATTAACTACTGTATGGTTCAAACACACAGAGCAGAGATTACATGAACTACTGTATGGTTCAAACACAGAGCAGAGGTTACATGAACCACTGTATGGTTCAAACACACAGAGCGGAGGTTACATGAACCACTGTATGGTTCAAACACACAGAGCGGAGGTTACATTACCTACTGTATGGTTCAAACACACAGAGCAGAGGTAACATTAACTACTGTATGGTTCAAACACACAGAGCAGAGGTTACATTAACTACTGTATGGTTCAAACACACAGAGCAGAGGTTACATTAACTACTGTATGGTTCAAACACACAGAGCAGAGGTTACATTAACTACTGTATGGTTCAAACACACAGAGCAGAAGTTACATGAACTACTGTATGGCTCAAACACACAGAGCAGAGGTTACATTAACTACTGTATGGTTCAAACACACAGAGCAGAGGTTACATTAACTACTGTATGGTTCAAACACACAGAGTAGAGGTTACCTTAACTACTGTATGGCTCAAACACACAGAGCGGAGGTTACATTAACTACTGTATGGCTCAAACACACAGAGCAGAGGTTACATTAACTACTGTATGGTTCAAACACACAGCGCAAAGGTTACATTAACTACTGTATGGTTCAAACACACAGAGCAGAGGTTACATTAACTACTGTATGGTTCAAACACACAGAGCAGAGGTTACATTAACTACTGTATGGTTCAAACACACAGAGCAGAGGTTACATTAACTACTGTATGGTTCAAACACAGAGCAGAGGTTACATGAACCACTGTATGGTTCAAACACACAGAGCAGAGGTTACATTAACTACTGTATGGTTCAAACACAGAGCAGAGGTTACATTAACTACTGTATGGTTCAAACACACAGAGCAGAGGTTACATTAACTACTGTATGGTTCAAACACAGAGCAGCGGTTACATGAACCACTGTATGGTTCAAACACACAGAGCAGAGGTTACATGAACTACTGTATGGTTCAAACACACAGCACACAGACAGAGAAGATGTTATATTAACTATGGTTTACAGTTGGCTGGAGAAGTTTAGGAGATTTAAATGTGTTATTGTCACATACACCGGATAGGTGCAGTGAGAAGTGTTGATTTCCAGGGTCAGCCATAATAGTACGGCGCCCCTGGAGAAAATTCGGGTGAAGTGCCTTGCTCAAGGGCACATCGACCGATTTCCCACCTACTCAGCTCGGGTATTGGAACCAGCTTTAACCACAAGTCTACCTGCTGCCCTGCTTGATGCCTGCATGGGGACCTGTTGTATACTTAGGACCAGGAGTTTTCACTGACCACATGACCTTGACCAGGTCACCACAACCCTGACCAGTTAACACTGTGCCCTGGACTGTAGGGTCAAAAGTTGATCCTGGTCAGGACAAAACCCCTTCGGTCCTGTACTGCATTCACTGTAAGTCACTGTGAATTAACCACCAACTCATTATCGTACTATGAGGAGAGAAACGTTGAAGGCTCTTCCAAGCCCCCGAGCATTAGAGAAACACAATGAAACATCAATCAATCCGCTAGATGAAACGACAGCACTGTGTTGACGATGAGGGTGAAGCGCCGTTCAGTAGCGTGATCCAAACTGTATGAGTAGCAGATGGCCAGAACAGTGAGTGGGCAACAGCATCCCGAAAAAGAGGGAGATCTACACATCAAACGGTCAAAGGGGCACCGACCGGGGAGAAATGAGTCCGTTTCAGAGATGAGAGGAACGAGGGAGAGGACGAAAGAGGAGTGTGTGTCAGAGAGAGAGATGCAGAGAGACTCCCTGCCAGTGGGGGGGTTTAGTTTTTGCATTATTAAGGAAGAGTGAGTGATAGTTGGAGCCCGTGAGAGAGAGGATGTGTGTGTGTGTGTCAGTGTGTGTGTGCGGTCTACTTCTGTGTGTCTGTGTGTGTGTGTGTGTGTGTGTGTGTGTGTGTGTGTGTGTGTGTGTGTGCGGTCTACTTCTGTGTGTCAGTGTGTGTGTCAGTGTGTGTGTGTACGGTCTACTTCTGTGTGTGTGTCTCTCACACACATTGCTCTCTCCACAGTACAGTGATCCTCCCATTGATTCCCCCATAACATTCTAAACTCCTTACCATTTAAAAAGAAAAGGAATCTACCGCAACCCAAAACCCTTGCCTTCACTGATTTCTGCTGTACCCCGCTGGGCGGAAGGATTCTCCTATGTTTCTCATGTCTTTCCCTCATCAATTTCCACTGTATCCATTTCCTCCTACTAGAAGTGAAGAAGTAGAGACTCCTGAGACCACAGGGCTGTGTCTGCTTTCACTCCCGTCACTTGACTCCATTTTCTTTTGCATCGATTGGCTAAAACCTCGGAGTTACCATGCCGACCTAGTCCCTATTGGACAGCTGACCTGTGAGTGGTCTGGGTGAGAGATCTGAGGGGTTTTGTGTGTGTGTGTGTGTGTGTGTGTGTGTTGGCCCATCGTGACAGATGGAGACAAGGCTAATGGACATGGTGGGAGGTGGGCTACAGTCAATTTCCTCTCTCTACAGAACACGCTAGATTTGATTGAGCAGACCCTCTTATCCTGAGGGACTTACAATAAGTGCATTTGGAAAAGGAAGTTGATATGAATGACCGCATACTGTAATACGAGCAAATAAAACACATACTCATTTGAAGTAACAATCCCAACGCTATAATGAAAGAGAGAAAGAGAGAGAGAAAGAGACAGTGTGTCTCCATGCATGTGTGTTTTTGGAGCTCAGACAGCAAACACTACACAGAGACACACACACACACACACACACACACACACACACACATTTATTACCGAAACACACACACGATACAGACACAACATGTTGCTCTGGCTAGCTCATCTATTTCCCTACAGACTCAAGGACACAACTGTTGATTATACTATAAACACTGAAGCCTTTAACAAGCCTCTCACGCAATGCACAGCCCTTACAGCATGTCATGTGTTGGGATGAGAGGGTCATTTGTATGGAGTGAGACAGGATGCTGATGTCTATAACCTACTATCTCCAGGAACTGTTTTGCAGTAGATGTAGATCTGAGAGCTCTTGTTAGAAAGAGGAGAGGATGTGTGTCTAATACTGTAAGTCTCTGTCTGACTCTCATCCTTGAGAGTGAGAGGAGATAAGGGTGGCTGACGTGTGTGTGTGTGTGTGTGTGTGTGTGTGTGTGCCTCTGCAATTTGATTGGATTTCTGAAAGAGGTTTCACCGTAGACAAGATGAGCTGCCACTGTCTCCCTCCTCCACCTCTTCACCCACACTCGTCCGTCCGGCCCTGAATGGCAGGGATGAGCCCTTCCCCCATCAAGAATCCCCCTCCTCATCCAACTAACATATCCCCCAACTCTCTCTGTCCTTCACATCGCTCACACTCCCATGTAGCCTATTTCACATAACAACCAAAGAAAAACTAAAGTACTGTTCTTGACTGTACTGACAGTTAAACACAACATTCCTGCAGTACTGCATGTACTGTATGTATTCAAATAAATCTCCATTTTTTTCAGAGTATGAGCCTAATGGAAGACAGTGGCAATCTCTAGTGGAGGCTTTTACTGTAAAGTATTAAGACATGAAAGAGCATAAGCTTTAAGCTTTAATGATACATTACATAAGGCTGGTGGTACTGAGTCCAATAGGAGCGTCTGTATGTAGTGGGGTACACTTTGTTGAACACACTGTGTGGTGTGTGGGGGGAGGCTGTGTGTTTACAGTGTTGGGTTCTGATTTCTTGACTTATGAAATCATGAAATATACTTATTCATGTCACTGAGGGAGAGAGGGGAGTATGTAACGTTTCCATTCTGTCAGGATATGTTATTGTTAGCCATCAGGGATCATATGGGAGGAGGGAAGACACAGTCTGGTACCAGTCACCATGACAGCCGTGAGTTGGGGAGGTGCGAGCACTTTGGGGCAGAGGTCAGGTCAGAGGAAGTGAGGAAGAACAGATATCACTAAGGTTCTGTCTAGCAACAGAGATGCATTGGCTGTTCAGGTGTAGGAGGAGGAGACTCAGCATAGGGGAAAGAGTTCAACTTTGCATGTGTGAGTTCCAAATATCTCTAACGGTCGCCACAGCGACTTGATGTTAGAACGTTCTCTCCATTCCAGAATGTGATTGTTACGCATCAATACATTTAATCCGTGCTGCCCACAAACCAAGGCACGCAGCCTGTTTTTAATTATAGGCTGTTTTCAATTTGACAATTTCTAATTATTTTCAAACAAGTCTTTTATTTTCTAAGAACAGTTTGAATTGAGGTGTGTTCCGCCTCATTCATTCACATAAAAGTAGTATTTTTACTTTTGCGGACCAATTAATTTTTTGGACATTTCTGACCCGGGCAAAATTCTCCAAACACTTCCCAATTGTTAGTGCAGTTCAAGTCTGCAGACATTTGCCCATCTCCCGTCCTGCACACACACGTTCACATTTTCGGTCTGTTGCCTGCATCACAGCTATAGTTGTTTTCGTTACCAATAATAACTTTGGAAATGTGTGCGTTTCTATCAAAGTAAGTGCCTTATTAAGGTTTATGCATGTCGTGTTATGTTGTTTCAACTGTAGCATAACATTTTTGTGTATATTCCTTATAACCGCGGACATGCGCGGTAACGTTACTCATTTCATAACCTTTATGGTGTTATACTCAATGCTTAGGTAGCTAGCTACATTCTTCTATCAGCTCTGGAAAACAATGCTAATTGCGTCAGAGAAGTATTAGCTTGCGTTGTATTTTGAAGCTACCCTGGCCTTATGACTCCCAAGCGGTCTAAGGAACAGCATCTCAGTGCTAGAGGCGTCGCTACAGACACCCTGGTTCAAATCCAGGCTGCGTTTCTATCAAAGTAAGTGCCTTATTACGTTAATAGTTTCTGTATGTGATTTGCATGTGAACTGTACGTCCAATTACAAAAAATCCCTTGTTCAGTAATCATCTCACCTGTTAGCTGGTGGTGAACTATGTGGCCATTGAGGGCTACGTTGATCAGATGGAAATATATCTTCTTACACCACTTGGTTGTTTTCTGAGTGCATTCCACAAAGCTGTTTATCATGTCCGCCTTATCCACTGCCCCAATTTTGAAGTTATAGTCAAGCACGCAGTCTGGTTAGATTTTTCTCTCTTCCGTCAGGTGGTCCACCTTCCCTGTGGCCGACATGGTTGCTGTATGGACAGTGGCGAGGACATGGATGTCTCGTTTGTCATGCCACTTTACTGCCAGCCGTGTTCCTTGAACTCTGCCTCCCCTCTCTGCATCTTCCTGCATCCGAATACCGGCATCCCCTTCCTGTTTGACCTGACTGTGCCACAGGCCCCTGTGCTGTTGGAGAGCAGATGCTGGAAGAGTGTGGGACTGCTGTCCACATACAAAGTGTGTCCCTTGCTGAGATGAGGAGCCAGCATGGTCATCACCACGGACCCGGACACCCCTCATACTCATCAATGCATAGGTCTTTGTATAGCACAACATTTCTTATTTTGTATAACGGGGTCATTTAGGATGGCAGTAGCATTGTTGACGAAATGCAGCCATGGCAGCAGAACAAGGAAGCAGTCTTGGGAAAAGAGGGTGGCAAAGAAGGGAGTTGCAAACATAGGATCTGTACTCCAGTATTCTCTTAGGGAGTTATTATTTACTATCCCCATGAGAAGGACTGTCACCAAGAAGGTATACATTTCACTAATTGTGGTTGTCTACCCCACTCCTGGCTCTCTCTTCTCCTGTAGCTCCAAGGCATAGTGATTGGTCTCTACTATGTCTCCCACCAGCTCCTCTGTCAGAAACAACTTGAAGCACTCTGCCTCAGACGGAAATGGCAAGGGGGGTTGCACTCCAGACTGGGACTCATCAAAGCGAACAGCAGGGCCAGGAGGGGTGAAATGGCTGGTGGCCTTCCAGCTACCACAGAACTCCTGTACTTCATCCGCTGTCGGTCTGCCTCCATCACCACCAGCATCTTCAAAGGGACCTGGGACTTTGTCAGTGGACAAGGGGTCCTCAGATTCAGGGTTCTCAATGGCTGGCGGGCAGCTCCTCACTGTCACTGTCAGAATCTGATTCCTGACTTTCAGACTCAGACTCATTGTCCGAATTTTAAGAAATCTCCAGAATTTCCGCATTTGTGAGTTGTCTCCTTTTTGAAAGACATTGCTAATGCAACAGTTTAGCTACATACATAAACAACAATACTGAATGGCTCAGAGTGGGAGTGAGAGGTTACGTGATTGACTGCCGGCACACGCCATTTGTATCGATAAATCACTATCAGAAAATATTTTGTTTTGGTAATTATTGATATATTTACTGTTTTATTCACATGTTCTCAAGTACCAGTGATAAATCATGCATTCCGATTCTTGCATAGATTATAATGGGAACATATTATGTGTGTAAAATACTTTTTTGAAGGTTGTACTGTATGGGAACAAAAAATTAAATATATTTTTTTAATGAAATGTATGCATTCACTACTGTAAGTCGCTCTGGATAAGAGCGTCTGCTAAATGACTAAAATGTAAAATGTACTGATTATGATGAGCTAAGCTAATTCCAGCTATGTGTGGAGCCATGTTTGTTGACATACAATGCATTCTGGGTTTCATGTAATCGTCTGTCGGACCAAAGATGCTATAACAAAATGAAAGGAGTAAGGGTTCACACATTTTTTGAGAACTTCAGGAAGTGAATGGTGGGATGTGAACGATGGTAGACGACACACCCCTTCAACATGCATACTATAAACAGACCAATAAAAAGAAAAAAAATCATGGCGGCGCGCTGAAAGTAATCGTCGGATTACTTTCGATTTCTAGAAAGTGTTTTACTCAATTATTTCGATCAACGGTGAGCCCGTGATGTAATTAATTATAAATAGTAATTGCTATTAGCTAATTCATATTGTAGTTTATGTCAGCCGAGAGTTATAAAAATATGACCGCTTGTGTTGCGTCAATCTCTCCTCAGTTAGCGCTTGGAAAAATGTAGCCTACATTTTTTCGGTTTGGGTGATTGTGTTATGCAATAGATACTTCTGTGAATATCTGAACATTGCATCCAAAAATAAACTGCTCACATTCTGGACATAACTTTGTAAGGACTGTGTTTGTGTAAATAGTTTCTGAAAAAAGTGTGGCCAGCTCAAATGCTGATTGATGCATCATTCGAAACTGGCCGTTCTAAATAAGCGTTCTAAATAAGCGTTCTAAATAAGCGTTCTAATTACATGGGTGTGATCGTACGCTTCAGGGACCACTGTAGAACGATCACACCCGTGTGATGGTACCTGTGAAAGGGTTAAATATCAGTGCTTGTGTGAATATGTTTTTGTCTAATGCAGCTGTATTGACCCAAAGGGCGAATAAACTTGGTTTAAGCTTTACTAATCATCCGTGAGTTTTACTAGGTTCATTTGGAACCTAACAGCAGTGTGTGTGTGTGTACAGTATGTGTTTACGTGTTTGTGTGTGTGTGTCATACGTCTGTGCAGTAGAGTGGAACTTCTGTCTGTTTTGTTGTGTGAGTGTAAAGGCGAACTCTATCCTCCAGACTGGTTTGAGAACAGCTGTCCTTCATAACACCATATAATATTGTAGCCTATGTCAGTTTATTGGAAAAATAGGAAAGATGTATAAAAGATGTGATGGCTATGGTCTGAGTTACTAAGCATCTGCACCTGTTCTTTTGAGGCAATAAAAGACAAGACATTGCGGAAAACATTTCACTTTGACTGTCTTCAGACGTCACCTTGAAAGTGTCTGCCCCTCCCTTTGAGTTGTATTGCCTCGAAATTAAAATAGGTGAAAACATCGCAGCACATCAGACGCTAAGTAAGTGGCATAGGAAATAGAGGGTGTGCGTCCCAAATTGTACCCCATATGTCACGCCCTGATCTGTTTCACCTGTCCTTGTCTCCATCCCCTCCAGGTGTCGCTGATTTTCCCCAGTGTATTTATCCCTATGTTTCCTGTCTCTCTGTGCCAATTTGTCTTGTATGTTCCAAGTCAACCAGTGTTTTTCCCCGTACTCATGCCTTTGCTATTCTCCTTTTACTAGTCCTCCCGGTTTTAACCCTTGCCTGTTCTGGACTCTGTACCCGCCTGCCTGCCCAATCTGCCTGCCTTGACCATGAGCCTTTCTGCCACTCTGTACCTCCTGGACTCTGATTTGGTTTAGACCTTTTGCCTGTCCACGACCATTCTCTTGCCAACCATCTGCCTCCTGTGTCTGCATCTGGGTCTCGCCTTGTGTCATGATACCATACTGTGCAATACTTTTGACCAGAGGCCTATGGGCCCGGGTCAAAAGTAGTGCACTAAAAAGGGAATAGGGTGACATTTGGGACACATACTGGGATATTTACAGGAAGCAGAGCAGACAGCGTGTGAGGGCAGCAGGCCTCAATCAAACTAGATGATTTAGGAATCAAATCAATCCTGCATAACACTCTGATTCCATTTCCTGTTGTCTGCATTATCAGTCAAACCTGAACTGTTAATGATGAATATCATATATTATAATATGAATATCATAATATGACACATCCACGATGCATTGAGAAAAGGCTCCTGTCGGCTACAGAGCTGTGATCCTTTCTCATTACGCTCCGCAGGACTTCAATCAAGCTTTTGTTTGCCCTAAGATGGCTATCTGTCTCCGATATTTCCCATCCGTAACCACCTGCCCGGTAGGAAACTGGAGACGTGTGACGGAGACAAAATGGCCGCCGTAGGAGAGGGGGAACTTTAACTTTCTTTGCTTTGGTTCCGTCCAGTCCCTTTTCCCCACCTTACCGTGTGAAGGGAGAATAAATTCCCTGTAAACGGTAATATACTCTGCCTCTGTCATCCTTACCCGCACCTACAATCACATACCTTTTTTCACTCCATGGGGAGTTGAGTTGTAGCAGGGTGTTGCGTTCCCTCCTGCGTACGTAACAGCCAGTTAGCACAAAACAGAGCAACAGTCTTTAATACTTGTTCTTCATTCAGAAAGGCCAGCTTTTTTTCTTGTTTTATTCCCTCGTTTCTTGGCAGCCGTTCAGCCTGTCAACGCCACTGCTGCGTGACTAATGTTGTCAGAATCATGCAAGAGAGGAAACGAGAGGAAAACGAGGGAGTCATTTGATTAATTTATCCCCCCCTTTTACCCCTTTACTAATACCGATTATGATTCCAGGATGGCACAGTGAGCGACTGGCATTGCCAGGGTTGTTTGTGTAGAGCGGACATGTCGGTGGGCATGTGGTTTGAGTTACGACAAGCGAGAGACACAAACACACTCGTTTAAAATGACAGAGGGCCAGGACACACATGTCCAATGACACTCAGGGGCACAGAGGCGCCCAATCGCCCAGCGTCCTCCTTTTCTCTGGGCTGGCGTCAAATCAGCAAGCCCCTATGACCGCACACTGTGACCACATAGTAGGCCTATGTGAAGAAGGGAGTGAGTTAGGCTTTGTTGAATACAGATAGGGGTAATATGGAGAAGTGCTCTGATGCTGATCATTATTCTGTGAGAATCCAAGGTCCCCAATGTCTACAGAGGTCAAACATCTCTCAGTACTTGTAAAACCTTGGATAATATCTACATTAAGTGAATTAAGATGGGGGTTGTTCTCTCTCTCTCTCTCTCTCAAAGCGGCCTATTCTCCTCTTCCTCTGTACTCAAAGAAGAAAGGGATATGGGTGTGTGTGTGTGTCCAGCTGTGTGTGTGAGGTTGTCAGCTGGCTAAGCGTCTGTGCAGGGCGAAGGGTCTCCTCCACAGTGGCAGCAGCTCAGGGTGATGAGATGAGCCGTGTGTGTGTGTGTGTGTGTATGAGAGAGAGAGAGAGAGAGTGTGTGTATGTGTGTGTGACCGACCGTGTCTGTGTCTGTGCGTGTGTGAGCAGCAGCAGGGGGGAGGGGCGCTCCCATCAGGCCTGTCAGCAGGCTGTCATATCGTCCGTCGACTAGAGGACAGGGTCACGGAGAGGGGGAGGGAGGGGGGAGTGGCCATGAAAGTCTGACTGTGACATCACTGTGGTATAGTGGGCTTTAATGTATATACATGTACCAGCCAGACTTGCATATGTGTATCGCATGTTTTCTCTCTCTCACACACACACACACACACACGCAGGCCCTATACGGACAAACAGGCGGATGCTGGAGCAGATGATTAGATAATTACATGAATGGTTTGAGTGTCTGATTGCTGCTCTGCTGTCTTCCCTCCCCTGATGGAGGGTGTGATGAAACTGGATATTGTGGAACAAATCAGTGAAATGACATGCTGCTAATTGGTTCTAGTTTATGCCGTGTGTGTGTGTGTGTGTGTGTGTGCAGCCGTGCATGCGTGTATATTTATGTGTGTGTGTGTGTGTGCGCGGATGCATGTGTGTACCTCACTGCTCTCAAGTGTGTGTGTGTGTTTCTCACACAGCTCCAAACAACCAGTAAATCCCAGCTCTGAGCCATGACAGTGTGTCTGAGATAAGTGAGATGCTAAAGCCATTAACTCCAGCCAGAGGAGGAAGAGAGGAGCGCTAGATGAGTCAAAGAGAGGAGAGGAAAGAGAGAAAACCTACTCCACCTCCTCTGTCAGAGGGAGTGAAGGGATAAACTGTCTGCCTGGTTCCTAGAGTAACAGAGAGGAGAGGAAAGAGAGAGAGAGAAAACCTACTCCAACTCCTCTGTCAGAGGGAGTGAAGGGATAAACTGTCTGCCTGGTTCCTAGAGTAACAGAGAGGAGAGGAAAGAGAGAAAACCTACTCCACCTCCTCTGTCAGAGGGAGTATAGGGATAAACTGTCTGTCTGGTTCCTAGAGTAACAGAGAGGGCGAAAGAAAGAGGGGGCGGGAGGAGAGACAGAGAGAAAGAGAAGGGAAAAGGGAAAGGGGATTGCATTCAACTAAAATGTCGTCTGCATGTAACCCAACCCTCTGAATCAGAGAGGAGCGGAGCGCTTCCTTAACCTGTCTGGGCTAGGGGGCAGTATTTTCACGGCCGGATGAAAAACGTACCCAATTTAAACAGGTTACTACTCTGGCTCAGAAACTAGAATATGCATATTATTAGTAGATTTGGATAGAAAACACTCTGAAGTTTCTACAACTGTTTGAATGGTGTCTGTGAGTATAACAGAACTCATATGGCAGGCAAAAACCTGAGAAAAAGTCAACCAGGAAGTGGAGGATCTGAGAATTGTAGTTCTTCTTTCTAGTCCCATTCGAAACTACAGTATCTGTGGGGTTACGTTGCACTTCCTAAGGCTTCCATTGGCTGTCAAAAGCCTTCAGAAAGTGGTTTGAGCGTTCTCCTGTTACTGGGCAGATAATAGGAGCTCAGTTACTGAGTGGACTGCCTGGCAACAAAGGGATTGGATATGCTCGATCCCGCGAGCGCGCCCCTCCTTCTTTTACTCCTTGAATGAATACGCTATTGTCCGGTTGGAATATTATCGCAATTTTACGTTAAAAATACCATAAAGATTGATTTTAAACAGCGTTTGACATGCTTCTAAGTACGGTAATGGAACATTTTGACTTTTCGCCTCTGGTACCGCGCTCGCACGTTATGCCTTTGGATAGTGCTCTGAACACACGAACAAAACGGAGGTATTTGGACATAAATATGGAGTATTTCGAACAAAAAACATTTCTTGTGGAAGTAGCAGTCCTGGGAGTGCATTCTGACGAAGATCAGCAAATGTAAGAGACTATTTCTAATACTAATTCTGAGTTTAGGTTGCCCCGAACTTGGCGGGTGTCTGTATAGCTTTCTGTGATGGCAAGCTATGTACTCAGAATATTGAAAAATGTGCTTTCTCCGTAAAGCTATTTTAAAATCTGACACAGCGGTTGCATCCAGGAGTAGTCTATCTATAATTCTTTAAATAATTGTTAAATATTTTGTCAACGTTTATGATGAGTATTTTTGTAAATTGATGTGCACATTCACCGGGGGTTTTGGTGGGAATACATTTTCGGAACATCACGCGCCAATGTAAAATGCTGTTTTTGGATATAAATATGAACTTTATCGAACAAAACATACATGTATTGTGTAACATAATATCCTAGGAGTGTCATCTGATGAAGATCGTCAAAGGTTAGTGCTTCATTTAGCTGTGTTTTGGGTTTTATTGACACATGTCCTTGCTTGGAAAATGGTTGTGTGATAATTTTTGTTTATGTACTCTCCTAACATAATCTAATGTTTTGCTTTCGCTGTAAAGCCTTTTTGAAATCGGACAATGTGGTTACATCAAGGAGAAGTGTATCTTTAAAATGGTGTAAAATAGTTGTATGTTTGAGAAAGTTGAATTATGACATTTTGTTGTTTTTGAATTTGCCGCCCTGATATTTCACTGGCTGTGTCCCGCAGGCTAGCGTCCCACGTAGCCCATAGAAGTTAACCGACATCCACGGGTTCCAGTCGGGCCTCTCGGCATATGATTCTCCCTCTCTCTTCCACGCCCTCCAACACTCCTCCTCCACAAACAGACCTTTTCTCTCTCTCCTCTGACAGCTTACTAATGAGAGACCTGACACACTGAGACCGAGAGAGAGGGAGACTGAGCTCAGCGTTCCTCCTGCATATGCATGCATCCGTCTATAATGATCCTGCTTCTGCTTTGTCTCCACTTTGGCTGAGCGCTGTTTTACACGTCAGCACGTCAGTTGTTTCACTAAAATTCCACTTAAATCATGACGAATAAGCCTCTCCTTTGGTTGTGAAAGGGGCCACAGAAGAGAGAACACACATACACACACACACACACACACACACACACACACACACACACACACACACACACACACACACACACACACACACACACACACACACACACACACACACACACACACACACACACACACACACACACACCGAGCTCGGCTGCTGACAGGGCAGTGTACAAACACAAGAGTAATAATTACTACATATTGATTGGTGATAGAGAGGGTGATTATACAGGGGACTGGGCTGAGGTAAGCCCTCTAGAATCCCCTGTAGACACACAACTGGGGAACAGGGTGAGGAACAAAGATTTGTGGAAAGGCTATGCGCTTTAGCCAGAAAGTATAGAGGTGGTGGTGAAGAACAGGCACGACATGCACAACACGTTGTATTCTATTACTAAGGGGATGGGAGTTATTCCTGAACACAAGGATGGAGCAGGAAAAACTCTGGGTCATTAGATATTTCACACAGCACATTCTGTACACGGACAGATATATCCAACGTGGTAAACATGTCAATTTCCCCTCTTAGGTTATCTGAAGAGTGGAGAGAGGAGAGCCATTACTGGACCAATCTAATGCAAAAGCACAAACAACTGCCATTATGTTCTGCATCTTCATCTCACATGATTCGATTACAGCCTCCTCAGTTAGCTGCACAAACAAGAGAGAGAAAAAGAGAGAGACGCAGACCCAGAGTTCAAAGAAAAAGAGACAGAGAGAGAGAGGAGAGAGAGAGAGAGAGAGAGACAGACAGACAGACAGACAGACAGACAGACAGACAGACAGACAGACAGACAGACAGACAGACAGACAGACAGACAGACAGACAGACAGACACGCAGAGAGAGAGAGAGGAGAGAGAGAGAAAGACAGACAGACAGACAGACAGACAGACAGACAGACAGACAGACAGACAGACAGACAGACAGACACGCAGAGAGAGAGAGAGGAGAGAGAAAGACAGACAGACAGACAGACAGACAGACAGACAGACAGACAGACAGACAGACAGACAGACAGACAGACAGACAGACACGCAGAGAGAGAGAGAGGAGAGAGAAAGACAGACAGACAGACAGACAGACAGACAGACAGACAGACAGACAGACAGACAGACAGACAGACAGACAGACAGACAGACAGACAGACAGAGAAATAATGGGAAAGAAAAAGAGGGCTATATATTTCCTCTTAGTAAAATCAACCCCTCATCCCACTCAACTTAATTTCAAGCCTGGCTGCACCAAAATGGGCCAATTTGCCCCTAGTGATGATATAGAAAACTCCAGCCCTAGTTTGACCTGATTTTGAAGGACCTTTTCTCTCAAAGCCAATGGAAAATATGGAACATCGTCATTATCCATAATTAGTTTTTCGAAGTCATATGAAAATGAGATGACAATATTTCAATTTTCGTGGCGGTGAGCAGAAAAGACGGAAACGACCCTCCAGGAGCAACGGGAAGGAAGGCAATATTCCATTCCAGAGGTGATAGTATGTCAAATGAAGTGCCAATTACTCAGTTATTATCTGCCATAGGGCAGTCGTCTGAATGGATTGTTATGGGGATATCGTGCTAGCTCACATTGAGGTATGTGATCGTTTAACACACAATCAGCTACACTTCCTTATCCTAACTTTGGCCATTTGGAAGAAACTCCTAACTGATCTCAGATCAGTGCCTATGGAGAAACTTCAGCCAATTCAGAATCAGAGTTTATGTGACGCTTTTGACAGCAGGGCAGCCTTTACTTCTCTGTACCCAATTAGTGTCTAGAGCCAGCTGTAACAGCAGTTGCACTGTCTGAGCTTTTAAATGAGTGGGGTTTGATGTAACTGGCCTTTAGAAGGGATCTCTGTTCCCTTTTGCCACAGCTTTAGCTCTAGCACAGCACCACAGGGCTCCACCGAAGCACTTTACACATAACTCACCATCGATTGGGCGAGACTGAAATCTCATCCTTTCTTGCTCCATGTTATTGTATTTCTCTCTGACCAGCTAACCCTTTATATCCTTCTCACTATACCTCTCTCTCTTTTTCCATCCCCTATTTCCCTCCGTTTCTCTTTCGATCCCCCCTCTCTCGTCTAGGTTCAGAGTCTGCATGGCTTTTTCACTCTCCCTCTTCTCTCTCTCTCTCGTGTTCTCTCTCTCTCTCTCTCTCTCTCTCTCTCTCTCTCTCTCTCTCTCTCTGGCCCCCTCTCTTTTCCGTCAGATGAGAAATACAGCTCTGTGAGAAGCAGGCGTTTGATGAATGGCACTACTACTGATCTCCCTGGTTTCTGCAGCGTTCGCCATGTCTGCAGGCGCCTGGAACCTGTTCACCACCACCAGGCCCTCGCTGCCCGGTCTGGGAAAGAGAGTTGAGCGAGAGAAAGACAGAAAGACAAAGGCAGAGCGAGAGAGACAGAGAGACAGAGAGACAAAGGCGGAGCGAGAGAGAGAGACAGAGAGAGACAGACAGAGGAAGACAGAGAGAGAGAAAGACAGAGCGAGAGAGAGAAAGACAGAGTGAAAGAGAGAAAGACAGAGTGAGAGAGAGAGAGAGAGAGAGACAGAGAGAGACAGAGAGACAGAGAGAGAGAGACAGAGGGAGAGAGAGACAAAGAGAGAGAGAAAGACAGAGAGAGACAGAGAGAGAGAGACAGACAGAGAGAGAAAGACAGAGAGAGACAAAGAGAGAAAGAGACAAAGAGAGAGACAAAGACAGAGAAAGAGAGCGAGAGAGAGAGAAAGACAGAGCGAGAGAAAGACAGAGAGAGAGAAAGACAGAGCGAGAGAAAGACAGGGTGAGAGAAAGACAGGGCGAGAGAAAGACAGGGCGAGAGAGAGACAGAGACAGACAGACAGACAGACAGACAGACAGACAGACAGACAGACAGACAGACAGACAGACAGACAGACAGACAGAGAGCGACAGAGAGAAAGTACAAGATCCTGCCATGGCCAAAAACAAAAATATCAACTCAACATGTAAAGTGTTGGTCCCATGTTTCATGAGCTGAAACACACCAAAAGCTTACTTCTCTCAAATGTTGTGCACACATTTGTTTACATCCTTGTTAGTGAGTATTTCTCCTTTGCCAAGATAATCCATTCACTTGACAGGTGTGGCATATCAAGAAGAGGATTAAACAGCATGAACCATACACAGGTGCACCTTGTGCTGGGGACAATAAAAGGCCACTCTAAAATGTGTAGTTTTGTCACACAACACAATGCCACAGATGTGCCAAGTGTTGAGGGAGCGCAGAATTGGCATGCTGATTACAGGAATGTCCACCAGAACTGTTGCCAGAGAATTTAATTGTTAATTTAAAAATTGTCAAAATTGTCAGAGACTCCTGTCACCCAAGTCATAGACTGTTCTCTCTGCTACTCCACGGCAAGTGGTACCGGAGCGCCAAGTCTAGGTCCAAAAGTCTTCTTAACAGCTTCTACCCCCAAACCATAAGACTGCTGAACAATTAATCAAATGGCCACCAGGACTATTTACATTGACCCCCCCCCCTTTGTTTTTACACTGCTGCTATTCGCTCTTTATTATCTATGCATAGTCACTTTACCCCTACCTACATGTACAAATTACCTTGACTGACCTGTACCCCCGCACATTGACTCAGTACAGGTTCCCCCTGTATATAGCCTCGTTATTGTTATTGTATTGTGTTCACGGTCTACACCTGCTGTATTCGGCACATGTGACAAATACAATTTGATTTGATTCTCTACCATGAGCCGCCTCCAATGTCGTTTTAGAGAATTTGGCAGTACGTCCAACCGGCCTCACAACCGTAACCACGCCAGCCCAGGACCTCCATATACGCCTTCTTCACCTGCGGGATGGTCTGAGACCAGCCACCCGGACAGCTGATGAAACTTAGGAGTAACAATGTCTGTAATAAAGTCCTTTTGCAGGGAAAAACTCATTCTGATTGGCTGGGCCTGGCTCCTAAGTGGGTGGGCCTATGCCCAGTCATGTGAAATCCATAGATTAGGGCCTAATTTATTTATTTAAATTGACCGATTTCCTATATATGAACAATAACTCAGTAAAATCATTGAAATTATTGCATGTGCGTTTATATTTTTTGTTCAGTATAGTTTCTGAACCCTGAGAGGAAGGATTATGAGAGCGAGAGTGAAATGAAGAAAGACAAAGAAATAACAATATATATCAATCGATCCCAGAGCCAACAACTGGCCCCTGAAACCACAATAAAGCCACCTTACCTTCCCCTAGCGTGACTGCAGCCAGCCAGCCAGCCAGGTAGCCACTATAACTCCACCAGCCTGAAGCCAGCCATTAAGCTGCCCCAGCTCTGCCCTCCTCAGCAGTAGGGGCACTCCGTCATAGCGTGCCATACCTGCCTGCTCTTTCCATTTAAGCCCCATGTGTGTGGACTCCGCTGGGCACTCTGACACTTTGAACAATGGCATCCAGAGGCTCTGGTTTTATACCTTTCTCCAAATCCGTGGCTTGGAGGAGGGAAGTCATTATCGGGCGAGTGAAGGTGTGTTTGTGCCCGTATATGTGTGTGTGTGTCAGAAGTCAAGGCAGCTGTAGCGTAGGTGGAAGGTAAAAAGCTGAGGAGTTGTTAATTTGAGCTTCAAGTTCTGAAGGAGAGGGGGGGAGAGAGAGAGAGAGAGAGAGAGAGAGAGAGAGAGAGAGAAAGAGAGAGAGAGGGGAGAGAGATACAGAGAAAGATACAGAGAGAGAAAGATACAGAGAGAGAGATACAGAGAAAGATACAGAGAGAGAGAGGGAGCGAGAGATATATAGAGAAAGATACAGAGCGAGAGATACAGAGAAAGAGAGAGAGCGGGAGAGAGATACAGAGGGGGGGAGAGGCAACGAGAGAGATACAGAGGGAGAGAGAAGGAGAGGGAGAGAGAGATACAGAGAAAGATACAGAGAGAGAGAGAAGGGGAGAGAGAGGAGGGAAAGAACATAATTCAGCCATTTTGTTTCTGCTAACTCACACACTTTAACCAGACAGAATGTTGCTTTGCGCTTGAGTGTACCCCCCCCCCCCCACACACACACACACACAAACTCACTGATTAATGTGACAGTGATGCTATTTCAGAGTCTGCACCAAAGTTGTCGCAGTCATAAATTATATTCTAAATAATGCAGTTTTGCAAATCTTTTAATATGCCATGCAAAAAACACATCTCACAAACAGGTAATCATCAATTCTACAGGAAGCTGCTTTCCCAAAAGTCTGCAAATGGCTTCCCTGTCATCACAAAAGAAGTACAGCTGTTCTAGAAACTAGAAATAGCATTGCATGTGAGGCAATAAGAGCTGATTTTCATGTGTGCATTTATTGAAGTTAGCCAACTCCTCCATTTTGTATCCTGACTCAGTGTGTGTGTGTTTGCTTGCGCGTGCGTGCGTGTGTGTGTGTGTCTGTGTGTCTGTGTGTGTGTGTGTGTGAACCCCCGTAGGGGAGGTGTATATACAGTGCATTTGGAAAGTATTCAGATCCCTTCACGTTTTCCACATTTTGTTATGTTACAGCCTTATTCTAAACTTGATAAAATATTCCCCCCCATTAATCTACACACAATACCCTATAATGACAAAGCAAAAACTGGTTTTGTAAATAAAAACAGAAATACCTTATTTACATAAGTATTCAGACTCTTTGCTATGAGACTCAACATTGAGATCAGGTGCATCCTGTTTCATTGATCATCCTTGAGATGTTTCTACAACTTGATTGGACTCCACCTGTGGTAAATTTTATAGATTGGACATGATTTGGAAAGGCACACACCTGTCTATATACGGTCCCACAGATGACAGTGAATGTCAGAGGAAAAACCAAGCCATGAGGTCGAAGGAATTGTAGAGCTCCGAGACAGGATTGTGTCGAGGCACAGATCTGGGGAAGGGTACCAAAACATTTCTGCAGCATTGAAGGTCCCCAAGAACACAGTGGCCTCCATCATTCTTAAATGGAAGAAGATTGGGAACCCCTAAGATTCTTCCTAGAGCTGGCCGCCCGGGGAAACTGAGCAATCAGGGGAGAAGGGCGGTGACCAAGAACCCGATGGTCACTCTGACAAAGCTCCAGATTTCCTCTGTGGAGATGGGAGAAACTTCCAGAAGGACAACCATCTCTGTAGCACTCCACCAATCAGGCCTTTATGGTAGTGGCCAGACGGAAGCCACTCCTCAGTAAAAGACACATGACAGCCGGCTTGGAGTTTTCCAAAAGGCACCTAAAGGACTCTGACCATGAGAAACAAGATTCTTTGGACTGATGAAACCAAGATTTAACTCTTTGGCTTGAATGCCAAGACTCACAGCTGTAATCACTGCCAAAGATGCTTCAACAAACTACTGAGTAAAGGGTCTGAATACTTATGTAAATGTGATATCATTTTTTTTGTTTTTATAAATTTGCAAACATTTCTTAAAACCAGTTTTTGCTTTGTCATTACGGGTTATTGTGTGTATACTGATGCGCAACATTTTGTGTTTAATCAATTTTAGAATAAAGCTGTAATGCAACAAAATGTGGAATAAGTCAAGGGGTCTGAATACATTCTGAATGCACTGTATGTAATAGCAATGTTCACAGAGAGGAGGTGAACCAGGGTCTGAGGAGTCTCAACTCGCTTTAGGGAACACGTTAATGAATCGAGGATGGAGAGAGCAATCAAAAGAAAGTGTGGAACAGTGAAACGGCTAAAGAAAAGCAGAGAGACAGAAAGAGAGACAGAAAAGGGAGGGAGCGAGTGAGCAAAAGAAAGAGAGATGACGCCAGATTAACGAAGATACATTGAGAGAACGAAATGGTTGTATTTACATTCAATCCCCAAATACTTATATAACAGTAAGACCATGGTCCTTAAAATGGTTAGAAAGGAAGTTATTTACAGTAGAAAGAGACTGGGTAAACAGCCTATGGCTGTTGAGTGTTCCTCCTGCCTTCCTCTAAACTTGTCCTCTGCCTTTAAATATTAACATGGTGGACCGAAAGCAATGCTTTCTAACACCGAGGTTTTCTTAGGGAGAAATGGAGATGTTTTCACACCAGACTTGTTCTAAGTCCTGTTTAGAGATGGGATGGACGTCTGGAAGGAATAGGGATGGAAGGGAACACATGAAGCAGAGTGTGGGTCCGTCGCTGAACGCATTTAACTCATTCGTGCCATTTGTGTTTGGGCACACGTGTTTTTGGAGCGTGTGACGCATGCATGAGTGTGTGCCTGGGACATGGGTATGACGAAGGGAGGACACCCTGGAGAGGAAAAGCAAGACGGAGAAAGATAAACTAGAGAGAGAGTGGGGAGCCTAATTCCAATCATGGCGTGTGTGTCTGTGCGTGTACATAGTGCAAGTGTGTGCGTTGTGTGCGTTGTGTTTGTGTTATGCGTGTGTGTATGTGTGTGTGAGAGTGAGAGAGAGAGAGAGAGAGAGAGAGAGAGAGAGATAAATGGTCTGCGGGCTAACTGGTTGCATCGAGGACCCCACGCCGTGAAAGACAACACAGCTAAATGGAGACGGGCCCGGGGGAGGAGAGGAGAGGGGGATGGCGGCATAGAGGAGAGGAGAGATGACATCTAGACAACAGAGGGGTGTGAGTATATGTCAGATTAGCAGGGAATCATCCAGCCTCTGGGTCGGCTACCATCAGCACCACCTCAGACACACATAGCCCTGAGCTTAGAGCCTATAGGCACCAATGATTGTAAACATATACATGTACAGTTGAAGTAGGAAGTTTACATACACTTAGGCTGGAGTCATTAAAACTCGTTTTTCAACCACTCCACAAATGTCTTGTTAACAAACTATAGTTTTGGCAAGTCGGTTAGGACATCTACTTTGTGCATGACACAAGTAATTTTTCCAACAATTGTTTACAGACAGATTATTTCACTTATAATTCACTGCATCACAATTCCAGTGGGTCAGAAGTTTACATACACGAAGTTGACTGTGCCTTTAAACAGCTTGGAAAATTACAGAAAATGATGTCATGGCTTTAGAAGCTTCTAATAGGCTAATTGACATCATTTGAGTCAATTGGAGGTGTACCTGTGGATGTATTTCAAGGCCTACCTTCAAACTCAGTGCATCCCTGCTTGACATAATGGGAAAAGCAGCCAAGACCTCCACAAGTCTGGTTCATCCTTGGGAGCAATTTGCAAACGCCTGAAGGTACCACGTTCATCTGAACAAACAATAGTATGCAAGTATAAAACCAATGGGACCACGCAGCCGTCATACTGCTCAGGAAGGAGACGCATTCTGTCTCCTAGAGATTAACATACTTTGGTGCGAAAAGTGAAAATCAATCCCAGAACAACAGCAAAGGACCTTGTGAAGATGCTGGAAGAAACAGACACAAAAGTATCTATATCCACAGTAAAACGAGTTCTATATCGACATGACCTGAAAGGCCGATCAGCAAGGAAGAAGCCACTGCTCCAAAACCGCAATAAAAAAGACAGACTACGGTTTGCAACTGCACATGGGGACAAAGATCGTACTTTTCTGAGAAATGTCCTCTGGTCTGATGAAACAAAAATAGAACTGTTTGGCCATAATGACCATTGTTTTCTTTGGAGGAAAAAGGGGGACACTTGCAAGATGAAGAACACCATCCCAATCGTGAAGCATGGGGGTGGCAGCATCATGTTGTGGAGGTGCTTTGTTGCAGGAGGGACTGGTGCACTTCACAAAATAGATGGCATCATGAGGAAAGAAAATGATGTGGATATATTGAAGCAACATCTCAAGACATCAGTCAGGATGTTAAAGCTTGGTCGCAAATGGGTCTTCCAAATGGACAATGACTCCAAGCATACTTCCAAAGTTGTGGCAAAATGGCTTAAGGACAACAAAGTCAAGGTATTGGAGTGGCCATCACAAAGCCCTGACCTCAATCCTATAGAAAATTTGTTGGCAGAACTGAAAAAGTGTGTGCTAGCAAGGAGGCCTACAAACCTGACTCAGTTCCACCAGCTCTGTCAGGAGGAATGGGTCAAAAGGCTACCTGAAACGTTTGACCCAAGATAAACAATTTAAAGGCGATGCTAACAAATACTAATTGAGTGTATGTAAACTTCTGACCCACTGGGAATGTGATGAAAGAAATGAAAGCTGAAATAAATAATTCTCTCTACTATTATTCTGACATTTCACATTCTTAAAATAAAGTGGTGATCCTAACTAACCTAAGACAGGGAATGAAAAACTGAGTTTAAATGTATTTGGCTAAGGTATATGTAAACTTCAGACTTCAACTGTATTTGTACATAGGGCATCACAGCCATCTTGGTCACATTAGAGGAATGGGGTTGTGGGAATTGTCATCGTCTGGTCATACAAATGTGTCAAAACGAGGATCAAAACACCTTCATATGCCCACCAGCATTATCTAACCCCCAATGCACCTGATGCCATCCCTCCACTTCTGCTTGAAATGCTGATTTGCAGAATGTGAGTCCCCTGTAACCTATCTGGTGACCTGTGTGACCTTTCTCCGTGGAGATGGTAGTCCACCAGGTGGTGGTGACAGAAGTGCATATCGTTGGGCTAAACCCCAAACACACACAGAGAGAGAGAGAGACAGAGACAGAGACAGAGAGAGAGAGAGAGAGAGAGAGAGAGAGAGACCTAACAGGGCATGAAATGCCATCGACAAATCTGTTGTCACTCAATCTCTCTCCCTCCCTCACTGAATCTCTCTGAATTTTCCTTTCTCTCTTTCTCGCTCCACTCTCCCAGCTTCTCTAGCATCCTCCCTTACGGCTCAATAGGCTTTCTCTCTCTTTCACCTGACTGCCTTCCTTCATTGGACAGTCTCTGTCTAACAACTCTCTACGGAGCCACTGAGCTAATGTCTTTGTTACAGTAAGCCTTCAGACGATACTGTCAATTCAGATAAGCGCAAACTCGCATCAGCCTTGAATATCAGGAGTTGATTGCATAAGTGATGTAAGGAGGTTTAAAGTAGAAATGGAGAGGGGAGAGAAGCAACATGAAGAATAGGGGAAAAGACTTCTCTGAGTAATGTACTGTGGAAAGGGAATGAAAAGACCGAGGGGATGAGAGGAGAGTAGTCCTTCCTCCAATCGGATTGTGAATAAAGGAGGCAGAAAACTAGAGCCTCTCCCTCCTTTGTCCTTCCTCTCTTTTCATCACCAACAGCTGTCCAAAGAGACCTATGAAGCCTTCTTCTCACAGACTGAACAACATGCAGTATCAGTTACAAAACACTGAGTTACAAAACACTGAGTTACAAAATATGTATGGATCAACAACCGTGTAATATGAAGATAACATTGCTGTGCTATTTCTCAACTGTTTAATGTCAGATTTAGTTTCGAGAGGGGTTATGACGCAGTGTTGTCATCTAATATAGAGACCTCACCCTTTTTCCTCCACACCCAGACACTTACACACTACATGACCAAACGTTTGTGGACACCTGCTTGTCAAACGTCTCATTCCAAAATCATGGGCATTAATATTGAGTTGTTATAACAGCCTACACACTTCTGGGAAGGCTTTCCACTAGATGTTGGAACATTGCTGCGGGGACTTGCTTCCATTCAGTCACAAGAGCATTAGTGAGGTTGGGCACTGATGTTGGGCAATTAGACCTGGCTTGCAGTTGGCATTCCAATTCATCCCAAAGGTGTTAGATGGGGTTGAGGTCAGGGCTCTGTGCAGGCCAGTCATTTTCTTCCACACCAATCCCAACAATCCATTTCTGTATGGACCTCGCTTTGTCATGCTGAAGCCGGAAAGGGCCTTCCTCAAACATTTGACACAAAGTTGGAAGTACAGAATCGTCTAGAATGTCATTTTATGCTGTAGCGTTAAGATTTCCTTTAACTGGAACGATGGGGCCTAGCCCAAACCATGAATACAGCCCCAGACCATTATTCCTCCTCCACTAAACTTTACAGTTGGAACATGGCATTGGGGCAGGTAGCGTTCTCCTGGCATCCGCCAAACCTAGATTAGTCCGTCGGACTGCCAGATGGTGAAGCGGGATTCATCACTCCAGAGAACGCATTTCCACTGCTCCAGAGTCCAATGGCGGGAGCTTTACACCACTCCAGCCGACGCTTGGCATTGCGGATGGTGATCTTAGGCTTATGTGCGGCTGCTCGGCCATGGAAACCCATTTCATGAAGCTCCCGACGAACAGTTGTTGTGTTGACGTTGCTTCCAGAGGCAGTTTGGAACTCAGTAGTGAGTGTTGCAACCGCTTCAGCACTCGACGGTCCCTTGGTGTGAGCTTGTCTGGACTACCACTTCATGGCTAGATGTTGTTGCTCCTAGATGTTTCCACTTCACAATAACAGCACTTACAGTTGACTGGTGCAGCTCTAGCAGGGCAGAAATTTTCCCAATTGACTTGTTGTAAAGGTGGCATCATATGACGGTGCCACGTTGAAAGTCACTGAGCTCTTCAGTAAGGCCATTCTACTGCCAATGTTTGTCTATGGAGATTGCATGGCTGTGTGCTCAATTTTAAACACCTGTCAGCAACAGGCGTGGCTGAAATAGCCGAATCCACACATTTGAAATGGATTGTATATATGTAAATAAGGTGTATAAGATGGATAGCAGTCCTCTCCAGAAGAGCTGGTAATAAAAGCACAGGTGAAGGCTAACAGTGAAACGCTTACTTACTTCCCAACAATGCAGAGAGAAAAATATTAAACTAATAACACGATGAATAAATACACACAATGAGTAATGATAACTTGGCTATTTACACGGGGTACCAGTACAGAGTTTATGTGCAGGGGTACGAGGTAATTGAGGTAGATATGTACATATAGGTATAGATAACAGGAAGTAGCAGATGTGTATGCGATGAGTCAAAAGAGTTGGCGCAAAAAGGTAGCTATTTGGTTAACTATTTAGCAGTCTAATGGCTTGGGGGGTAGAAGCTGTTCAGGGTCCTGTTGGTTACAAACCATGCGATAGCTGAGAGAGTCTATGACTTGGGTGGCTGGAGTCTTTGACAATTGTTGTTGAAATACATCTGGGCTGTGGTCTATCTAATTGTCTGTAAATTAGCCCTTATCTACAATATGCAATTATGTCATAGGCCCATAGAGGAGAATACAGACTCAGCAGAATACACAGGCATGGGCTATATTCAATGTGTGTGTGTGTGTGTGTGTGTGTACAGTAGCTACCACAAGCAGAATAATGGATTATTAGTGAAAGACTGAACCCTGCTGTGATTCCACATTCATAGCTGTAACAATGCAATGGACAACAGATAGGGTTGTATGAGGTTTCTTCGTTCACAGTAAATACAATCAAAACCCACACACACACCCACTGTTGCTGAATCATTGCTATCGTACCTCTCCCCCCTCCTCCCTATAGGCTCTCCCTGTCCACTCATTCATCTATCAATCCTAATAGAATCATCTATCCATCCATCTACCTCATTGACAGACAGAGGCCGTGGGTATCTGGCAAACCTTCAAGCCTTCTTTATGTGGGCTGTTGTCCTATATAGTGTACATTGTTGAACTGAGCTGATTTCAAAATTCAGATGACGTGATAATTGTAATAGAATCCAATCTGTAAAAGCGGAATCTGAAAGGCGAATTATTTAGCTGAGTATTCTGTCTGCCTCGTTGTTTTCTCTACCACGTTTGATTACTGACAAAAGCGCTGATTGCAATTTGTCAGCAGAAAAACGGAGAGATACGAGCGAAACCAACATTTCAGACAAGCCTCAATGATAAGTGGCTTCTGTTGTCTTCTGCGATAAAAGACAAATGAATAAACAAGAAAAGCTATTCAAAACAATGCCTTGGGCTGTTTGCGACTTGGCGGCGAAACGAAAACATTTTTATGTCGTTGTGTCGCACTTGGCTGCCAACAAAAATCCATACTTACTCTTCAAACAGCAAATCTGCCATCTTTAAGTGGCCCGCTTGTCTGTGTCCTCACTTAGGCAGAGAGAGCTACAGCAAACGTGTGAAGGGGAAACAACACCTTTCCTTGAACCCATATTAATAAATGACGACCCTTCATGCTCTCTTGCGCTGACATCGTGAGAGCGTCATCTTCTTCTTCGTGATATCAACCTCTTGTATGTCCCAATTCTTTTGTCCAGTGAAGAGTTCACCAAAAAAATGATCAATAGAACCATTTCTGTTTATCAAAGCCACATCTAGACACAGACCGATAGAGGGGGAATAACAACAACAATTGCATATCCCCCAGTGACAGCGAAATTGCTTGTAATATCACATCTGTCGAATCCAAAAGGCCAATGTTCTTTGTCCTGTTGAAAGCGTGGGGTCATGGGAAATAGGGGGTAGATGCAGAGTTTCAAGTCAACAATGGTGAGCTGGGTTATAGCAAACAGCCTTGTTCGATAGCACTTGAAGCAAGAGAGGTGGAGAATGTAATGAAAGATAAAGAGAGAGAGAGAGAAAGAGGTGTAAAGAGAGAGAGAGAGAAGACAATATATGAAAGAGAGAACAAAAGAGAGACAGAGAAGAGGAGGATATACAAGGAGGTAGAGAGAGAAACAAAGGGCACGTTTGGAAAGGAGAAGTAGAGAAAGAGACAGGATTGAGGGCACTTCACTTAGTCAGAAGCTCACAAAACAGTGGAATTGGTTGGCTAAGCCAACAAACCATGACTCAGCTCCAAACATCTCCTTATATCAAAGAAGCTAAAAAATGACTCCAAGACAACTCAATTAATAATCCCCAACACAGGTTGGCGGCCAACCACACTACCCAATTAATCTCCGTATGACTAACCCTGGCTGGCGGTATTTGACAATCTCTTGGGATTTACAGAGTCTTTAGCCCTGCTTTTAGTAGCCAAACACTGGACACCGGCCCCGGAGTGTCTTAACCAATGAGACAGACTTACTGGTCCGCCCGGAGACCACACGGAGACGGCGACTACTGTATCTGTCAGCACAAAAATGGGATATATGAAGAGGCTGACTGAACGAGGGGAGCATAAAGAGACACAACATTGCACCATTGACTGGAGAGGAGGTCAATGACGATCGATGGGGTCACTAAATAACTCGATAAGAAGACTGCAGGGCTGTGTCCCAATACCTGCCTCCAAAGGCAACTCACTTAGTAGGTAGCACTTTCCCAGTAGGTACTGTAATTGCCAATCTGGATGGGATTTGGAAGGCAGCATCATGTGACAATGCATGTGCATTCCACCGAGCGCGAGACGTTTGCTAGCAATTCATTGAACAACTATCCCAAAATGGAAATAGCTGACACGAATAACAAGTAAACAAGTAACAGAATCGATCTCCTCAGTACCTGTCCATGGGTTAAATTGACATCGACCAGAATAATTATCCTGCGGTATAGGGTTCTCCTCTCCATCTTTGTGGACAGCAAGCAAGCTTGCATGCATGATACAGGATATGATTTTTTTGAGATAGCTAAATAAGATATTTTACTGACTGTTTAAGAATGATTAATAGCAAGAATAGTAATGTTTCACTGTAAAACTAATATTGCATTACAAATGCTAATGTTTTTTTCTATGAGTAGGCTGACATTGTGATTGATTCATATAACTATCACACCTGTGCATATTATTAAAAGACACTGATGTTCAGGATAACATGGTTTTAAATTCGTTGATAACTAATATTTAAAGGTGATATGATGCAATCTAACTAGATATGAGGGCCTAGGCTACTTCATCCTAATGTAAGCTAAATGCATTGGATACAAATAGTGGCGTGATAAAATATAACATGTCCAATGTAATTATATGAATGCACATCAAGCAGAAATATATATTCAATGAAATGAATACAGCATTGCAATATTATTGATGTCTTTCTCTCTCCTTGCAGGGGATTAGACAGATGAGCAACAGGTACCAGAGGCCCAAGCCTCAAAACATGTGGAGACATCAACACTTGTCATTTTGAATAAATGTTTAACATTTGTATTTGTTTTCCTGTATCTGTGAATTAGTCCTTAAAGCACAGTCCATTCTACAAAATAAGTCATTCCCAAGTGAGGGAAATCTCAAGGAGATTAACCTCCAACACTCATAAACTTGTTTTTTACATGAGGGCAGATTTAGTCATTTTATACACAGGACAGGAGTTTACACATTTTTGTTCCAGCCCTTTAATGTTACTTAATTTCAACTAATTGTGGTCTAAATTGAAGACTTGCCCACAGTGCAATCCTGTGGGACAGAAAATGATGTCTGTATTTTAGAATGAGATTCATAGGTTACAATGTCCTGAGAAATCTACATGATTAACAATAACATGGGTGAATCTTTTTCTATTTAACATTGTGATGATGCACACTCCTTAATGAAATCCTGGGATATGGTGATCATCCTGGTGGCTGGGAGGTTCCCAGCACATTCTTCACATCATCAGGGTCTGAGCGTGAGAGCTGGAACAAGCAGAGACAAGAGGGGAGAAATTAACCTCACTGCTCAAATGTCAGTGCTGGTTCAAGTCACTGAAGCCACAACTACCTTTATTAATGTGCAATCATTTTGTTATCAGTTTTGCTTTTTTTTAAATCTTGATCAGTTGTTTACAGTAAGAGTAAAATAACTTAGCCTCTAATTTTAACTAGTAACAACAAACCGAATCGTGCAACACAATAGGGAAAGGGAAAGTGACAAGAGAAAGTTAGCTAACGTTAATGTTACGTAAACAGACGCTACATGCAGCTAGCTAGCAAGCAAGCTTGCTCAACAGACTCATCAACAGAATGCACAAATAACTTTCCAGGCTAGTAAGCCTAGAATGAACAGAACACAGCTGGCTGCATTTCCTACATTTTTCATTAGATGTTGTAAAAACATGTAATATGTTTGACCTCCAAACGGGTCGGGCAAGACTGTTTTCTCCTGTCAAGCCAATGCAATGGAGTAATACGCGATCAGGTGTACAGTACATGTTTTTAGTTGGCTAGCAAGTTCGCCAATTCATTGATTTAAAAACTGTCTGGGTCTTCACAATTGACACATTGTTTAATCTACGATTAGACCTAGTTAGTTTAGTTGGGCATCTCTAAACAGCTGATAAGCAAGACGAGATCGCCTACTAATGTTAGCTAACTATCACGTATGATGTGTTAGATAGCTAGCTAGCTTGGTAATGGGCTGATAAACAACAGTTACTCAACATTTGAATTAAAAATTCATATGAAAGTAATTTGTTGAACATTTTAACATAATTTTGTGAATAAATAAATGTTATACTTACATTTTTCAAGTTATTCCTTATTCTTCTGGAACATCTTCTCCCAAGTGGGGACTTGTGTCCACCATTAATTCAGAATTGTTTTGATTTTTCGGTGTGCTGAAAGGGGTTATGGGATAGCCTCCTCAGCGAAGGACACACGGGATGCTAAGGTGCCCAATGAAGGCACCTTAGAAAGCAGCATTTTAAGGTACATTGGGATTGGGACATACCAATTTTGACGTCCTGCCTAGAAAAGCTGCCTCAAAAGGCAGAATCCTTGTCGATTGGGACACAACCAAGGTCTGAGGTTCTGATGGGCTGATGTATTGGGTTAACTGGGGTGGTAGAGCGGGTATATTGATGTGGTTAAAACAATATTAACTGTTTAAGAGGAATAGTGGCCCAGTGATAATATCACTTGCTTTCTACCTGAAAATTGGTCCTTTATCTAAAATACAGTGCCTATAGAAAGTCAACCCCTTTAACCTTTTAAACATTTTGCTGCGTTAAAATGTAATCTAAAAAGGAATTCAAATAGATTTTTGATCCTACAGATCTACACTACCTACTCCACATTTTCAAAGTGAAAGAAAGTTATAGAAAACTTTTCTGACAGGGACTGGAGAGTTTTTTTAGGATCAAAATAAATATGAAAGGAGCAAAGCCTAGGTAAAAAGTTTGAGGAGAACCTGAGAAAAGGTTGTATTGTTCTGTGGGACAATTACACAAATGTTTATGCAAAAGACACCCAATTGGCTTTCCAAGAGCTGGTGAGTGTTCCTGAGTGGTCTAGTTTCAGTCCTGACTGAATCAGAGACAAAGTTTAATTATCGCTGTCTATCAGTGATCCCCAAACAAATTTGCTGAGCCTGCATACATGTTTCCCTAAAAGTTGTGCAAAGTTGGTAGATCCTTAATGAAAATGATTCACAACTGTAATGGCTGTCGAAGGTGCTTCCACCAAGTATTAACTCATGGGGTGGAGACTTATCCAATTATGATATTTCAGTTTTTGTTTTTGTTTTAGTTGGACAATTTTCTTTCACTTTGAAAATCTATTTGAATCAATTTTTAGATCAACTTTTAAGGCAGCAAAATGGGAAGGTTCAAGGGGGTGTAGACCTTCTATAGCCACTGTAAGTTCCCATTGTAATTCTATGGATCAACATGAGGGATAAGTCAAAGTGATGAAATGGACAGCAATCAAATACAAATGAGCACCGTCTGTCCATTGATCACAAAGCGCTTTTTAACACCATCACCTTGGAGGATCTATAAGTCGCTTTGGATAAAAGCACCTGCTAATTGCCCTACTGTGTGTATTGGCCAGTAGCTGACTAAACAAAATGGAAGAAAATGGCTGTGGTCAGATCAATGAAGCCGCTTCCAATCCACCACACACTAAAACACCCAAACGAATTCAATCAATCAAAAGATGATCGAATCGAGATACAGCCAAAACACAGTTTCCCATTAACGTCATTGTAACATTATTACATGCTGACTCACCCCTGCAGTTCCTTAACAGACATGGAGATCTTGAGGTTGTGTCCCAGGACGTGGAGGGCTGTGAGGATGTCTGCCCACTGGACCATCTCCCCCAGGGGACCTCCCTTCAGGACCTTTGGGCTGAACACATCCCCTGACTCCTCTGTCAGGAAGCCCACGTGCACCAGGATCTGGGGGAAAATAGAAATGTTTATTTGCATACTATTTTTATATCGTTACTTAAAAAGAAGAAGAAGAAAACCTGAGATAATGTACACATCTGAACGTCTGCATACATTACATTACATATCATCACGTTGTCATCATTAACAGAGCTTTAGTGCTCATCAGACGTCAAACACCCAACTCCAGCCATAACGCATGGTTTTAGAAGTATCAGACATGAACACGTGTTCAATCTCCCAGTGTACTAGACGTAGCCAGGCAGTCGTTGCTAGCATACACAGAACAGGCACTGAACATCTGCATTAGACCAGTGTTCCCCAACTTCTCGAGGATACCCAACAGCACGCGTCGTTGTTGTAGCCCGGGACAAGCCCACCTGATTCAACTTTTCAACTAGTCATCCAGCCCGCAATGAGTTCATTCAGGGGACTTTGTCTGGGGTTACAATAAACGTGTACTTTTGGGGTTACTCGAGAGAGAGAGAGAGAGAGAGAGAGAGAGAGAGAGAGAGAGAGAGAGAGAGAGAGAGAGAGAGAGAGAGAGAGAGAGAGAGAGAGAGAGAGAGAGAGAGAGAGAGAGCTTTAGTGATCATCAGCCATCCAACTAGCCTTAATAATACAGTAGACATGGTTCTCTAAGTATTGGACATGAACACATGTTCATCCTCCTAGCAATTCTGAATAGCGGAGGTGCATAAAGATGGCGGGCTCCATGTACTTACCACAAATGCCTTGTTTGCTAAGTTCGCCGTGTTGTACATTGCTCTCTGTTACTCTTTTCTTTTAGCATCATTAGTGCAGTATACATGGTCCCAATTTAAGCTCCAAGAAGCAGGCAATTTGAAAAAACGGTAAAAGTAAACAGTGTTGATTTATTGGCACATTGAACTATGTAGCACGCCGTCGTTATAAAACTATATGGATACTGGTAAAACCATGACGTCATATCTGAATTCCAACCTGTTTAAGCAGCTTCGCCATTGAGTTGCATATTGTTCTTTGAATCAATTTCAATTGTAGTATTTGAATTGAATTTGAATTGACCACACCCCATAGGAAGCAGAATTTGAATTGACTACACCCCACAGGAAGCAGAATTTGAATTGCATTTGAATTGACTACACCCCATAGGAAGCAGAATTTGAATTGACTACACCCCACAGGAAGCAGAATTTGAATTGAATTTGAATTGACTACACCCCACAGGAAGCATAATTTGAATGGAATTTGAATTAAAGGAAGTAGAATTTTTATTCAATAAAATTCAAATGGATTTTGGCTATTCAAATGGATATTATTTATGTGAACACAACACTATACAATGTTCATTTTGACATCTCGTATGGTAACCAATACTATGTTAAACACATGACTGAAATATTGTAAGATCATTTTGTAGGTTGTCTATAATTACTCATACTTCACTGACGTGTTATAAAAAACGAGTCAGAAAAACGACATTTCAAACAAACACTCCAGAATGGAAGGGAACAATCTCACATCTCATGACCAAAAAAAAGGTCGAATAAAATACATCTATGAGTGATAATCGATTTGATATTTGAAATAGTATCTGTATATCTTCAGTAATAAATGACATGTTCTTTGGGTAAAACGCGTGTCAATGGAATTACTTTTCATGTTTCACTTTTCAGTTGAATTTCTATGAATAGCCTTGAATTCAATTTGACTTCCTTTCATTCAAACACAATTTAAAGTCTGCTTCCGGTGGGGTGTGTCCAATTTCAATTCAAATTTCAATTTCAATTCACACGTTGAATTGAATTAAATGAACCCCAAGCCTGCCTCCCATTGTATTAGAAATCAAGAAATCATTTCTATCAGTTCAGAACCCAACTGTAGCTGTAATAATACAGGAATTAGCATCAGACAGACAAGAGCACATGTTCATCCTCAATCAATCAAATATTTTCAATAGACATCTGCCTACATTACTGTTAATCATACATCCGACTCTCGCTGTAATAAAACACTATGGTATCAGAGTATTGGACAGAGGCTGCATTCCAAATGTCTCCCTATTCCCTGCATAGTGCACTACTTTTGACCAGAGCCCTAAGGGCCCTGGTGAGTTTGTGTGTGTGTGTATGTGTGTGGTGTGAGTGTGTGAGAAAGATAGTGTGTGTGTGAGAGTGTGTATGTGTGTAAGCAGCGTGTTTCGATGAGTATGTGTGTGTCAGTCTGAACTGTTGTGGAAGTGATTAACAGCCCTTTCTCCACTCAGCGGGGCATACCTCATTAAGTTCCTGGAGGCTGTTTTACCCTCCCCTCTCTTCCTCCCCTCTCTCTCTCTCTCTCTCTCTCTCTCTCTCTCTCTCTCTCTCCTCCTTTCTCTCTCTCCCTCTGCCACCCCTCTTTCCCTCCTTTCATCCTCTCTCTCTATCTCTATCTCTCTCTCTCTCACTCTTTTTCTCTCCCCCTCTCTCTCTGTCCTGTGTGTGATGCCTGAGTCACTGTCTAATTATGCGCTAAAAGTCATAGTCAGCGGCTGGCAGGATGCTAAACAACAACACTGGCACACACCACCACCTTCTCCTCCTCCTACTCCTCCTCCTCTAGCCATCACCCGTCAGATTGTATGAGCGCCAGAACGGAGGGAACGGAATTCAAAAGAGTGGAATTAATGATCCTGATGAGATTGATTTGTCTCATTAATAAGCAAACGATTTCACACTCCTGGTCGCCCAGGTCGAATTAAAAAGTAGTCTGTTATTAGAAAGTAATTAGGATGAAAACAGTTACACACAGCGGCCCTCAAGGACAGGAGATAGAAATAGATTCTGAAATAGACACACAGTAATACACAGACCCATAGAAACATCCCCGCCATAGACAAACTTCAAAACCAGCTCGTACCAGTTCTCCATGTCTCATCTCTGCTGGCTTCTAAGCCTCTATATGTGTGTGTGTCTGTGTGTGTGGGTGCGGGTGGGTGTGTGTGTGTCGAGAGAGTGTCTATGGGATGCAGAGTCGAGCGAATCGAGCGCCAGCGAATACGCGACTGGTATGAAATGAAATATCACACTGATTTAATAAGCTTTCTATGTTAAACTTGTGCTTCATAAAAAAAGTTAAGTGCAATTAAATTACAGTTTGGGTGGCAGATGGCAGATGACTTCACCCCTGAGAATGCCTTTGGCCAAAAAGGGGGATATCGCACCGATCTGGCAACCACGGACTAATGCAGAAACCCTAGTGCGGATGGGAGGAATTTCAGTTCGCACACTGGCAACAGCACTCTATTGCTGAGTGAGTAACCTATTGGGTTGGCTCTGGTAGTGCTGGTGTGGTACTGTAGAAAAACGGGATTTGTCTTTTTGCTAATGGGTAGCATTCATCTCAATTTGCCAAAGTGAATTCCCCTCCACTGAAGTATAAATGGGAGGCAGCTTTATGAAACATACTGGAATGACGTTGGAAATGTAACCTTGATATTTAACCTTGAAGTAGGTTTTCGACTGCAGAGGCAGTTGCAGAGTGTTCTGTGTGGTGCGTACGTCGGATTTATCGAACGTATGCGTCAGACTGTATGCGCAGACGGCTTGACAGAAATGGTAGCGGAAGGTGAATGTTGAACTTTTGTTGGACACATATCCAGATGATGCTGCGTACCATTTTGCACAATGACACTATTGGTGTGATCAAGGCGTAAGATCCAATTACACATTTTACACATACTGAACATGCCTGCATGCATACACACACACACACACACACACACACAGAGACTCAGCCATCTCACCACCTGTGACTCCCTAAGGAGTCTGAACATGCATACGGAGGTAGCTGTTTATACAGTGGACTTCTGCCACTCCCCGAGGGTCTCTGTCTGTGTATGTGTGAACATTTGTGCATCCATGCGTCTGTTTCTCCCTCTAACAGCAAAAGAACCCGAGGAACGAAGTAGGAAGAACACTCTCTACAACAGAAAAGCACAATGGATCCAGAGGCAAAGACATCTACGAAACAGATGGTGAAAGAACAGAGAATAACTTATCTTCAACTCACCGACCTGCTTCCCTGTACCCTTACACACGGTCTTACCACCTACACACACTGCTACACCTTCTATGGTGTTAAATCAACTTCCCCCTCCCAGTGTCACTGCTACAGTATAATTGTCATCGTCTCTAATAGTGATAAAGTGACTGTAGGACTGGCAAAGAGAATGTCTATTGCTGATAGGAACTTTGGAGTGAGATTGAACACGCACGCACGCACACACACACACACACACACACACACACACACACACACACACACACACACACACACACACACACACACAGCGTGGTGGAGTGGAGCACAGTGTGAGGAAGATAAGTAATCTGTGAAGCTGCAGAGGGAGGACATAGGGGAACAGCACTGTGTACCAGTCTTGCTCTGCGGCCAATGTGTATCACTGACAAGTCGGTGACCTTGATGTGTGTGTGTATGGGTACGTGTGTGTCAAATGAAGTGTGTGTCGCAGTGTGTGAGTGTCTAAACTAATGGATGTGTTGAAAGTGTGTGTGTGTGTCAGTGTGTGAGTCTAAAAGTAGTGTTTTAAGTGTGTGTGTGTGTGAGTCTAAAACTTTGTGTTTTAAGTGTGTGTGTGTGTGTGTGTGTGTGTGTGTGTGTGTGTGTGTGTGTGTGTGTGTGTGTGTGTGTGTGTGTGTGTGTGAGTCTAAATTTAGTGTTTTAAGTGTGTGTGTGATTCTAAACTTTGTGTTTTAAGTGTGTGTGTGTGTGTGTGTCTGTGAGTCTAAATTTAGTGTTTTAAGTGTGTGAGTCTAAACTTAGTGTTTTATGTGTGTGTGAGTCTAAACTTAGTGTTTTAAGTGTGTGTGTGTGTGTGTGTGTGAGTCTAAACTTTGTGTTTTAAGTGTGTGTGTGTGTGTGTGAGTCTTAACGTAGTGTTTTAAGTGTGTGAGTGAGTCTAAACTTAGTGTTTTAAGTGTGTGTGTGTGTGAGTCTAAACTTTGTGTTTTAAGTGTGTGTGTGTGAGTCTTAACTTAGTGTTTTAATTGTGTCAGTCTAAACCTTGTGTTTTAAGTGTGTGAGTCTAAACTTTGTGTTTTATGTGTGAGTGAGTCTAAACTTAGTGTTTTAAGTGTGAGTGAGTGAGTCTAAACTTAGTGTTTTAAGTGTGAGTGTGTGAGTCTAAACTTAGTGTTTTAAGTGTGTGTGAGTGTGCGCGTGTGGTAGATCTGGAAGTGACACTACAGTGAAGAGCTCTCTATAATACTGTGTGTCTTCAGTGCTCAGCTCCACTCATCGCTAATGCGCTAACTCCAGCAGAATACTAATGTTTAACCTGGTGCCCGTTAGCAGGGTGGTGGTGGGGGTGTGCTTGCGTGCCTGTGTGAGCGTGTATGTGTGTGTGTTCGGGCACCTGTTGCGCTCTAACAAACCTGCGTGCCCACACACTGCCCTTCCACCAGCCAGTCCGAAGGGCACAGATGTCTGAGTGAGGGCTTTGAGGGTGGCACACAGGCTGGCACTGCAAACTACAGCCTCTACCCTCCCCTTTACCCCCGTCCCATCACGGCTGCATACTGTATCTTACCCCCTACTGTAGGTTGTAGGTCAGTCTACTCTCTAAGGACCACCGAGAGTGATGAGGTCATCACACACACACACCACATAATGGGTGTTTAAGTGCTAGGATTGTTTTGTAAAGTACAGCATACATAGACTCTGTGAACACTGCTCATCAAACAGCCTGGAATTGAAGGGAGAAATGCAGTTCATGCTGGTCTCCCATAGCTCTCCTATACGCTCTTAGAAAAATGGCTCCAAAAGGGTTTTCGACAGTCCCTATAGGAGAACCCTTTTTGGTTCCAGGTAGAACCCTCGTTGGAAGGGAACCTACATGGAACTCAAAACGGTTCTACTTGGAACCAAAATGGTTCTACCTGGAACCAACAAGGGTTCTTCAAAGGGTTATCCTATGGGGACAGCCGGAGAACCCTTTAGGTTCTAGATAGCAACGTGTTCTAAAAGCTTCACTCAGGCTGCATAGCAGAGATTCCCATTCCTCCCTCATTAGAAACATTTATTTATTTAACTTGGCAAGTCAGTTAAGAACAAATTCTTATTTACAACGACAGCCTAGAAACAGTGGGTTAACTGCCTTGTTCAGGGGCAGAACGACAGATTTTTACCTTGTCAGCTCAGGGATTTGATCTTGCAACCTTTCGGTTACTAGTCCAACGCTCTAACCACTAGGCTACCTGCCGCTATTCAGTTTGTTTCTATATGTTTCTATTCAGTTTGTTTATCACTGCTTTTGAGCTTCAAAGCTCTCTTTCTTTGTCCAGAAATACTTTATTTCCACGCTCAGTGTTAGACCATGCTTCTGCGTTTGAGTATTTGAGTGCAACAGAACAAGGTGTGTTGTAGTAAATGGGGGTGGATGTGAGTTACTTCCTTCAGTTCAGATCACTTTCAGACTGAAACTCTGCATAGAAGTAAGTCATTATCATCAATGATAAGGGTTGTTACAGTTTGCATCAGAGATGTTCTAGTTTAAAGAACTAGGTTAAAACTCCTCAGGTGTTATACAGCTATCAGGAAAGGTTCAAACTGTCTTGACAGGGAAATGATTGAAATTCACTAGGAGGCCTTTGGGGCGTCCCACAGTCAGTCAGGATTTCTCTAACACACACACACACACACACACACTCTTGTACAGCTAACCTTGTAGGGACATACAATTCAGTCCCATTCAAAATCCTATTTTCCTAATCCCAACCTGCACTCTTAACCTTACCCTAACCCTAACCCAAGAACCTAATCTTAACCCTAACCCTAATTCTAGCTCCTAACCGTAACCCTAAAACTAACCCTAGGTCCTAACAATAACCCTTAACGTAATTCTAACCCTAACACTAATTCGAACCTTAACCCTAAACCCCCCAGAGACAGCATTTGACCTTGTCCCCAGTTGGTCAAATGTTTGTTTACTATTCACATACATGAACTAGAGATATATGCACTGAATATGCACTCACTGCACTGTAAGTCTCTCTGGATAACAGCCTCTGTTGAGTGGCGTATATAGTGTGTGGACGTGTTTAACTATTCTTGTTGGGACTTCTGGTCCCCACAAAAATAGTTCAACACGTCCACGCACACGCGCACGCGCACACGCACACACACACTCTCTCTCTCTCAGTCTAGAGGTTCGACAGAGCAGGAATGGAACTTTTTGAAACCCCACTCTTTCCAAAGGTAGTCGGTTCAATTCCCTCAGGGATCACATAAATGAACTAGAACTATATGCACTCAGTATGCACTTTCTGCACTGGAAGTCTCTCTGGATAGCAGCCTCTGTTGAGTGGCATATATTATAGAAAATGTAAAACGGTCCACACAAGACACACACAGACAAAGACTCCTCTATTCCATGCTCTCCTGGGATCCCTTCCCTGTCCCTGTTTCTGCCACTGACAGGTGAAATAATGGTTATTCTCTCTCTATGTCTCTCTCCTTCCCTCTCCCTTTGTCTCTCTCTCCTTCCCTCTCCCCATCACTCTCTCTATCTCTCTCCCTTACTCCCTTTCTGTCTCTCTCTGCTCCAGGAAGTTATTCCTTTTCCCGGAGCATACACAATAAACAAACCAAACAAACTCAATCAAGGGAAACAGAATTTAATCCCCAGAACATTTTGGAAGGTTAAAAAGTGAATCGGAGAAGAATACATAATTGGGATTGCATCAGCGGAGAGAGTCAGAGACAGAGGCAGAGAGGGAGGAAGAGCAGGATCGAGGAAACAATAGGAAGCACAAGGGTCAGAGTTAAACGGTGGCAGGAGGACTCCCAATGTTTTATTACTGAGTTCTTTAGTTCCTGACATGTCTACTGGTGGGGTAGACACACAAGCATACAAGAGAATGACAGTCAACACCTGATCTGGGATCAGATATTATCCACATATTAAGCACTCCATCACTGGGCTGTACACTGATCCCCTATCAGTATTAATCAGCACACACAGCAGCCTCTGTCTACTAATTACGTCATGATAAACAGCTTTGGACCAGCGCACTAAAACTGCAGTTAAAGCGTTGAAACATCTGGTGTAGAGATAGCACAGTATCACACAGGAGGAGAGAGGAGGAGACGTCCGATCTAAAATAACAAATCCACGTCATGCGTTTGAGGCTCAAGACGGCTCCATTAATCAATACTGTGGAGGCTCTGTGTGGATGGACGTCCATCTGAGGCCTGTTGGCTTATTTTGGAGAGAGAAACGGGCAGAGACAAGATGTGAGGAAAGAAAGATGAGGGCCTGTTCTTTTATCACCTCTCGTTCGCTCCATCTTTCAATTTCTCCGGTCCTCCCTCTCTCGCTCTCTCTCTCTACCCCTTCTCTCGACCACTCCCTCTCTCTCCCTTTCACTTTTGTTTACCTTCACTCTTTACTTAATCATGTTGCTGAGTGAGCATGACGCAATAATAGAGCAAACTGCATTCATTGAAGGTGGTAACACAGGGAAGGTAAAGGGAGAACTCACTTTCATTCTTTCATGTAACTTCTTTCTTTCATTTGCAAAAACGGAATACCACTGAATTCCCTGACTTAACGTGGCAACAAGCAAAGGCAATAACAAAACAAGACAACCCCCCCTTCTCTCTCTCTCTCTAATGTACCTCTCTTTCGCTCTCTACTGTACCTCTCTCTCTACCACTCTCTCTCTGCATGCTGGGAGTGTTTGGTGCATGCTGGGTATTGTATGAGCGTATGCGAGTGTTGTCTGGAGTTTGATCTCCTGTGTTTTCCTTCTTGTTTTCCTTTTCTTGGTGGTTTTCATTTTTCTATGCGTGATTAAGGTGATTAGTTATTTGATTCATTTGTTGTGGTAGAATGAAGTATATTGTTTTTCTTGTCGAAATTGCCCTGGCTTTGGCGGGGATGGCGACCCACACGGGGGCGCCGTCCCTGTCACTTCGGCACGGCTTTAGGTGTGTTACTGAAGCTACGGTCACGGTGGAGGAGTTTCTGGTCGCCGTGGGAGAGAAGTTAGGATATGAGAATGTTGCTTATGCGTCGCGGACGAGTAAAGCGGTGGTGGTTTTTCTTAAACAAGAGCGTCTTGTTGATCGTGTGGTTGAGCACGGCGTACTTCTTAAAGGAATGTTTATTCAAGTTACGCCACTTTTTTCTCCGTCAACTCCGTTCAAATGTACCGCCGATTATTCCCAATGAGCTATTGGAGCGCGAGTTATTGAGGTTTGGGAAGTTTGCAAGTTCAATTAAGATTGTCCCATTGGGTTGCAAACACCCAGCTTTGAAACAGGTTATGTTGTTTCAAACACCGCGTCTGTTATACAGCAGAATCACATTGTTGTAGGAGGTAAAGACAGATCTGGGGAGCCATTTTCTCAGACTGGGGAGGAGATGCCCAGTACGAGTGGTGGGGTGCAAGTGGGGAGTGTTGATAGTGATGTGGCTGAGATGAGTCAGGGGTCTGTGGCCTCAGTTGAGGAGGATCAGGAGAAGGATATGGATATCTCTCTTGATATGATAGCAGCTGGTGACGACTCAATTTATAATCTAGGGGAGATAAATGGGTTCCTGGATCCGACTTTTGGGAAATCTGTCAAATTGGCATTTTTGTTGTTGTTGATGTTGATGAGTTTGTGAGGTGAGCTGTGGTGTTACAGAAGACAGTGGGGTTAGACAAGTTGAGTGTGAGGAAGCATTTTCTCTTGAGGAAATGTGTTACCGCCGTCACGGCAGCAAAGGGTAGTGGGAAACGTGGTCAGGTTAAGAGAAAATTAAAACTGATGATGATCAGGCCTCATGGGGTGTTTTTTGTCTCCTTGTCTGGTTTCTCTGTGGTGTTTTCTGCTTTTCCTTCCTCTTCTCTATACGGAGGTACTAAGGGTAGGTTCTCTCAGTATTAATGGGGGAAGGGACAGGAATAAGAGGGCTTAATGTAGTTTCTCTACAGGAGACACATAGCGATGAGGCTAATGAGGTTGACTGGGGTATGTGGTGGGAGGGGCAGCATATACTCAGTCATGGTGCTAATTTCAGCGCTGGGGTGGCAATTTAGTTTTCCTCAGGCTTAGGGGTGACTGTGGTATCTACAACAGAGATTGTCAAGGGTCGTGTTTTATTGGTCAAGGTGGATGCTATGTTATTATATATATATATTTTTATGTTTATGCTCCTAATGAGGGTACAGAGCGTATTGCCTTGGTCTCCCTGATGGGTAGGTGACCACGGATGACAGTGAAATGCGCCAACATGCCCTCTATAAGGCGGTGGATTGTGATTCTCTGTGTGCTGAACAGTTGTTACATGGACTTCCTCAATTGGGCCCTGAGCAGAGAGCTGCTTTGGACTCTGACATTACTCTGAAGGAGCTTTCCACAGCAGTTACGCAGCTCTCATCAGGCCGAGCCTCTGGCATCAATGGTTCACCATCTGACTTCTAGAAGCACTTTTGGGGGTCTATTGGGGGGTCTTTTTATGAAGTGGTGTGTGAATCTTTTCATGAGGGTTCTCTTCCTGTAACCTGTCAACATGCTGTGCTTTCATTGTTGCCAAAAAGGGGGGGATTTGGCTCTTCTAAAATATTGGTGACCTGTTGCATTGCTGTGTGCAGAATATAAAACTGTATCTAAATGTCTCTCAAACAGGTTGATAGAATATCTGGGGCTGTTGGTCCACAACGTCCAGTCTTACTGTGTACCTGACCACTCTATTGATGATAACTTGTTTCTAATAACAGATGTTTTAGACATTTGTAAACTGTCTGATGTGAATGTGGATTTGCTTTCTTTGGGTCAGGAGAAGGCCTTTGACCATGTGGACCACCAGTACTTGTTCAAAACAATGAAAGCCTTTGGGTTTGGGGATGTTTTTTTATGTCTTGGGTGAGTTTACTGTATGATGGACCCTCATGTATGGTGAAGGTGGGGGGTGGTTTGAGTTGCCCCATCCCCGTCCAAAGGGGTATCAGGCAGGGATGCCCAATTTCAGGGCAGTTATATTGTCTGGCAATGGAACCAATGTTTTGTTTTTTTAAGAGCGAGGCTTACTGGTTTCTCTGTGCCAGGGGTTATGAAGGGTCCCACGATAGCACTGTCTGCGTATGCAGATGACGTGACAGTTAATATTATAGGGGGTGAGGATGTTAAGATTCTCTCAAATGCTTTAAAGGTGTAAGAGGGGGCCTCCTCAGCTAGAGTCAATTGGGGAAAGAGCGAATCACTGTGGGCAGGTCAGCTTCAGATGGGGTCCGCTCCACGGTTACCAGGTAGGATTCAGTGGGGCAGAGATGGGATGAAGATTGGGGGGTTTTCTAGGCTCCGATGTCTTTCAGAAAAAGAACTGGGAGGGTGGAGTGGAGAAAGTGTGTGCCAGATTGTCAAGGTGTAAATAAGTGCTACCTCAGATGTCGTATAGGGGAAGGGTGCTGGTAGCCAATAATCTAGTTGCCTCTGCCCTGTGGCACAGACTAATGATTTTACAGCCATCAGAGGCTGTTGATAACAGAGCTTCAGAGGACCCTTGTCAATTTCCTCTGGTCGGGACAACACTAGATTAAAGCTGCAGCCCTGTACCTGCCACTGCACGAGGGTGGGCAAGGCCCGGTGGACATTTCTTCCAGAATCATGGCTTTCTGGCTTCAAGCAGCCCAGAGGCTGTTGTACAGAGACGGTTCTAGCTGGGTCGACACAGCCTATACATTGATGAGGAGAGCGGGCTGTTTGGGCTTAGACAAGCACCTTTTCCTCTTAAAGCTAGAGGGGAGTGATTTGTCTGGCATGACTCCATTTTATGAGTCTGTTATGCAGGCTTGGAGAGTTTTTGTCAAGTCCCGTAAGGCCGGCACGCCACCAGAGACGTGGCTTTATGAAGAGCCTCTTTTTTCACAACACTGCCATCCAGTCCCGTGCTCTGGGTTCAGCCAGCCCACGTTCATGCCTGTTAAGTGTGGGGCGTACCAAGCTGGGTCATCTGATGCGGAGCAGGAGCAGATCGTTGGAGGAGCTGGGAGAAAGAGCGGGGATCCGATCATCTCGCCTACCGAGGAAGGTCGTAGCTGAGGTCAGCGCATCCTTGCCAGTACTTCAATCGGCAGTATGTGACTGACACTTCCAATTCTGATCGATGGACGGAGGGTCGGAGGGTCTGGATTATATGTTCCCTGCGCTGAATGTTAGTGCTGCGGCGGGGGCATTAGAGGAGAACATGGGGATGCTGCTTTCCTTCGATACCCCGGAGCTGGGGGAGTTCAAGGCGGTGAGAAAGAAGGCCATGTACAAAATCTGTGTAAAAGTGTCCTGTGTTTCTTCCCTGGAAGGGGTAAAATCGACAAGGTGGGCGGTTGTGTTTGCCTATTGAAAAGAGGACGGCTGACCTCCAATGGGGGATAATACATGGAGCCATAGCCACCAATATGCATCTGGTACACCTGGATCCTACTGTTGGGGAGGGGTGTCCATTCTGTGCTGAGTCTGAAACTCTGGCACATCTGGCACATTAATTGATGTGTAACCATGGTTTTGTTTGAGTGTTTATTGTGTTGTGGGTTCCCAGACCCAATAAAGGTTATTTAAAACTCAAAACTCTCAATCTCTCTCAATCTCTCTCTCTCTCATCTCTACCTTCTTCTGTTCCCTCCAGCGTTGGCGCAGCTTGGCGTGGAGGCGCTGGGCGGCCGTGCCCCACTGTGATGCCAGCCTCCTCATGCGGCGCTTCATGAAGCTCAGGGACTCTTTGCCCGTGCCAACCTGGTCTAGCAGAGATGACAGGTCTGTACGGAATGCAGCCTATAGGGAGGGAGAGGGAGAGGGAGAGGGAGAGGGAGAGGGAGAGGGAGAGGGAGAGGGAGAGGGAGAGGGAGAGGGAGAGGGAGAGAGGTCAATTTCCCCCCCCACTTTTATCTTAAAAAAATGTATATTATCTAAAATCCAAAACAATAAAAGCCTATAACTTTACAGAGATGCAGAGAGAGTGTAAGTAGTGAAGAAAGACACAAGAAGAGGGTGAGAGATGGAGAGAGTGTGGGAGGAAGGATGAGAAGAGAGGAGGTCAACTGGAGCGACCTACAGATACACTGAATATGGCATTACATGCTAGCTACCCACACAGGCTCCTCTCCCACATTCCCTCTGCAATAGGAACACAGTAGTTCAGAGGAGTGTGTGTAGCCTGTGTTCTCTGGGGAGATAGTACTACAAGCTAAGTCTCTAGAGGAAACTGTGCTAGTTAAACGGCTATGACTGTGGAGTCGAAAAGTTTCTCTCCCTCTGTCCATCACACACACACACATGCAAACACATGACGCATCCCTTTTAACCCTCTAACACGTGAACAGTCCCACTACACACCACTCAAGTCACAACGTCACAGTCCTACTGTTATGGACACACACACACACACACACACACACACACACACACACACACACACACATGCTCCCTCAAAGACCCTGCTATAAATGGTCTAGATTATCTAGCTAACAGAGCCACTACTGTAATTAGGAATGTTGCCAAACCCTAATAAGCTATTCAATACTAAAGTACAGCAGAGAATTCACACAAACACACTCAGCATTCACACTCACATCACACACACACACAAACACACACACATACACATACACACACACCTTGTGTTCAGGGATCGCTCTCTGTGTGTAGGTATCTCTGAACCTGGTTAATAGCTGTGCAGGGATTGTTTAGAATAAGTAGCACATATTGACTCAGCCTTGAACACCGTTCTGCAAATAGTATCAGGCACTGAGCTGTATGTTTGAGTGTAAAGAGTTCATCTGTGCTGCGTGTGGAGTTGGCTATACAGCAGCACAATGAGAGAGGGAGCTGAGGGAGGAGATGGTGGAGAGAGATGAACACAGGAAAACGATTAGCAGAGAACGCGGTCATGTGCTCATATGAATGCGTTTTCATATCTACCATGCAAGCTTATACAGTGTAAGTATGAAGATTCATTTGACTATTGGCTGTGCTCTTTTGTGTGAATTAGTGTGTGTAAGTGCTTAAACATGTAAGCTTTAGCCATGCGTCTCTTTGCAGGGCTCGTGTGTATATGGGCATCTGCTTTTGTGAGTGCATGAGTCTTCCTTCGTGTGTGTGTGTGTCCCTCTTACCAGTCTCTTGACAGTGGTTGTTCGGTGTCTGTGTGTGTATGGATGGTAGGAAGGGTTCTGTGTGTGTATGGATGGTGGGAGGGGTTCTGTGTGTGTATGGATGGTAGGAGGGGTTCTGTGTGTGTATGGATGGTGGGAGGGGTTCTGTGTGTGTATGGATGGTGGGAGGGGTTCTGTGTGTGTATGGATGGTGGGAGGGGTTCTGTGTGTGTATGGATGGTGGGAGGGGTTCTGTGTGTGTATGGATGGTGGGAGGGGTTCTGTGTGTGTATGGATGGTAGGAGGGGTTCTGTGTGTGTATGGATGGTAGGAGGGGTTCTGTGTGTGTATGGATGGTAGGAGGGGTTCTGTGTGTGTATGGATGGTGGGAGGGGTTCTGTGTGTGTATGGATGGTGGGAGGGGTTCTGTGTGTGTATGGATGGTGGGAGGGGTTCTGTGTGTGTATGGATGGTGGGAAGGGTTCTGTGTGTGTATGGATGGTGGGAAGGGTTCTGTGTGTGAATGGATGGTAGGAGGGGTTCTGTGTGTGTATGGATGGTAGGAGGGGTTCTGTGTGTGTATGGATGGTAGGAGGGGTTCTGTGTGTGTATGGATGGTAGGAGGGGTTCTGTGTGTGTATGGATGGTAGGAGGGGTTCTGTGTGTGTATGGATGGTAGGAGGGGTTCTGTGTGTGTATGGATGGTGGGAAGGGTTCTGTGTGTGTATGGATGGTGGGAGGGGTTCTGTGTGTGTATGGATGGTAGGAGGGGTTCTGTGTGTGTATGGATGGTGGGAAGGGTTCTGTGTGTGTATGGATGGTGGGAAGGGTTCTGTGTGTGTATGGATGGTAGGAGGGGTTCTGTGTGTGTATGGATGGTGGGAAGGGTTCTGTGTGTGTATGGATGGTAGGAAGGGTTCTGTGTGTGTATGGATGGTGGGAGGGGTTCTGTGTGTGTATGGATGGTGGGAGGGGTTCTGTGTGTGTATGGATGGTGGGAGGGGTTCTGTGTGTGTATGGATGGTAGGAAGGGTTCTGTGTGTGTATGGATGGTGGGAGGGGTTCTGTGTGTGTATGGATGGTAGGAAGGGTTCTGTGTGTGTGTGTCTCACCTGTCTCTTGGTGGTGGTGGTCTGGTGTGTGTGTGTGTGGACGGTGGGGGGGCTGCTGTGGTTCCTCCAGGCCAGAGGGGGGCAGAACCACTCCACCTCGCTCAGGTAGATAAGGAAGGAGCAGTCGGAGCCGTCCACCCCGTAGAAGGCATAGCACGGGTCTGAGGTCCAGCGGGCACGCATCCACTGGTGATACACAGGTCAACGTTTAATGGTCAGGTGACTTTGACTTTGTTAAACACACATAAAATGATAAAATAATTGCCACATATTAAAACAAAAGGGAGTTTTCTACTCCTTGCTTATAGATTAGCTGTACTTAAGTTCAAATGTACAGTTAGATGGAATTGCAGGTTATAAGTCATTTTCCCTCTGATTCTTTTCACTGAGCTAATTTCAGGTCTGCTGAGCGCGAACTTGAATGTTGTGAAAGTTCTGTGCAACTTCCAGCGCACATTTCCTGTGAACACTGAGACTGTACCCGCTTTAACTTACACTTATAACAGTGGCCACGTAGGCTACTGTAGCTACTGTAGAGTGGCCTACCATCAAAAGCAATGAAGAAAACGCATCCCATCACATTTTAACATGGAAATAGCTGTTCTATCATTCAGCCTACAGTAGCAGCCAATGTGTGGTGTTTAATGTATACCTGCATTCCATGAGACTTTTGAAAAAAAAACAGACAGGAATTCACATTAACCTGTTTATCCACTTGTCCTTCAGACAAGGATGTGACTGAAAATGTTGTTGGATACCAGAAACCTCTTTACCAAATAAAATGCATTATTAAAATGCACCATTATTACAGAGAATCAGACAAATGATGCTACCCTCTGCCTATTGGCTACTTAGCTTATTCAAGCCTGTCTCAAAATACAACACTGCCCCTTTAAGACAAAAAAAGACTGTTTACCTGACACGCTTTTCAAAGATGTCTAGAAATGTACACGTTTTGTGCTCTTACAGGAAGCAAATCACTCCCCCATTGCTGACTACAAATTATCAATAACTGGGCTAATAACTCACTAACTAGCAAAGGATATGAACAAATGTGCACACATGGCTACATGCAGCGCTCTCTTTAATTTCAAAACAAGCACATCTACTCACGACCGCTCATGCTGTAAACATAGTCCAGTTTAAAGTGATTGGCACAGATCCATATATGGCAATGGTCTATTTGCATATAGGCCTATTCCAGATCAGATTGGTTAGGCCTCACAAGTCTGTGTAGAGTACGAGCTGAGTTCTCTACCGCACCTGCTGTCTCTAACTCTGAATGATCGGCCATGAAAAGCCAACTTACATTTACTCCTGACGTGCTGACCTGTTGCACCCTCTACAACCACTCTGATTATTATTATTTGACCCTGCTGGTCATCTATGAACGTTTGAACATCTTGGCCATGTTCTGTTATAATCTCCACCCGGCACAGCCAGAAAAGGACTGGCCACCCCTCAGAGCCTGGTTCCTCTCTAGGTTTCTTTCTAGATTCCTGCCTTTCTAGGGAGTTTTTCCAAGCCACCGTGCTTCTACATCTGCATTTTGTGACATCCACTGAAGTAAAGGGCTTTATAAATACATTTGAATGATTGATTGAGTCATGCATATCAATGCAATAGAATCCTACTCTGATGCGTTCTACCTACAACAAAATCTCTTTGTTTTGTTTCGGTATGTTGCATTGATTCAATCACAATTCCCAAGGTAAAGGGAAACGTTGATAGTGTTAACAAAGGGGGAAACCTCTAGAAAGTTGAGTGAAGTTCAATCTCGTGCTTCTCTGCGCGGGCTGATATTTATTCTGCACTGCAGTCCTCGGAAGCTTAGAGGGAACATTGGTAATAAGATATTAGGAGAATCTCTTATACCCAAGCTACATAGACAGAGAGAAACTCACATCGACTTTTCCAGGGCAGTCTGGGTAACGGGGGTCTCTGGGTACCTCACACTGGCCTGATGAGCCGTCTCTCACCGCTGAAGAGAAGAGACACACACACATTATAGTTATACACGGTGGAGATATAGAACACACAGATCATAGTTACACACGGTGGAGATATAGAACACACACATCGTAGTTACACACGGTGGAGATATAGAACACACACATCATAGTTACACTGTGGAGACATAGAAAACACATCATAGTCATACAGACTCTTTAAGCCTCATATCTATGCCTACATCACCTTGAATAGCAACAGAATACTTATTCCGTGAAGACAATAGACATCCTTAAAACAGACACTTAACAACATTTTCAGCAAACCATATGTACCATCAGTTCCCATGCAACATCAGGCCTGCTTTGGTGCACACTGTTCACCGCGGGGTACAGAAATACAACCCCTTGTCACTGCTGTCACCCCTCCCGGGCTAACGGTACAATGTGTATCCGCTTACTCACGCTGCACTCACTGCATTAATTGGTCCATTGAGTTGACTAACTGCCTCCCTGCAGCTGGGGGCCTACAGCCAGGAAGAGAGACTGGAGTTGAAACAGGAAGTTCCAGCAGTATGGATGGGAGAAGACGGGAAGTTAGATTGATGAGGTTTCGGTCTTGGACTCAGGAAGGAGAGAGAGCGATCTCCTGCTTCCTCTCCCCCCTCTAACTTCTACTCTCTCTATCTCCCCTACCTCTTTGTCTATCCCTCCATCTATATATATATACACTCCTCTCTCTGGACCTAAAACATTCTCTGACTGCTTCCGTGTGTCTAATGAAAGCTTCGTCTCTCTCTCTATCTCAGTCACTCCATCCCTCAAGCTTCTCTCCTCTCAAACACATATTTCCCAGCGACACATTTCGGCGCCTTCCATTTGACTACAACAATAATAACCGTCACAACGGCCACCATTAAATGTGTGGCGGGCTAATTAGATAAAAACTCGGACAAAAACAAAAAAGCGGTGGCTGGGAGGGAGGTGCGAATTCCAACTTCCGAGCACATCGTCTTGGGTGTCTCTCTCGGCCACGAGATGAATCACCGATGCGCTCGAGTCGAAACGCACAATAAAGTCCACCGAGTGTGGTTTGTATTAATCTGTGATTAATAAAAGCGGTTGTGGTTCTGCCCTCACGTCTTCACCGTGAAAGCAAAGGGAGATAAAACTAATTACCTCCGATAACGATTTTGCTGTTGGTTGAGGAGAGGGAGAAGGAGGAAAGAAGAGTTGATTAAGGACTGTCGACTGAGTTCCCTTGATAAACGCCCGTGTGTGTGTCTTCCTGTGTGTATGTTTCCAGCGCAATCGGAATCATTTGTGCCGGTAGCGAAATGATTTCTGATTTGATTAAAAAAGGAGGAGATGGGCAGAAGAAGTCAACAGCAGTGGAGGGAAAGCAATAAAATGGAGACGGCTGGCTGTACTGTTGATCTGTTATATTAGAGTAGATCTTACTTTTATTTCCCACACATCAATTCATTTCATACGCGAATCACTTGTCCTGTTGCACTTTGAATGGCTGCTGTATTTTAGATCTGAGGTGTAAAAGTCTGACGTGTTTTGCCGTTTGAAAGTTTGGACTTGATGTTCTGATTACCCGCCGAAAGCTTACAGCGTTTAGTGTTTTCATAGAGTGGTAAGAACCTTTTCACACCGCTTGAGCCGAACCGACCAGAGCCAAGCCAAGATGCACTGAGCTGGCCTAGTTAGCCATCCGCCATAGTTGCCGCCATAGTTGCTGGAACCGCGCTGGAAAGGACAATGTTCATAGAAAGTAAGGTTTGGGCCACCGCAATGATGTGAATAAGACATGGGCAGTTCCATATGTATTGCACAGCAATAACCCAGTCCGTAATGTTAGTGTTATAACATTGTACCTCTGCCGGCGGCCATGCTGTTCTGGAGGATCTGTTCCACTCTGACCGCCATGTTGGACACGTTCTGAGCTATAGCCTGGATCCTCTCTACCAGGCCTGCTGGCTGGAACCTGCACACACACAGACCAAAAAGACACAATCACACAAAGTGAGAAACAGACTTTGGGCTGCTCTTTCATCCCATACTGTGTCGAGACAGACAGAGAACAACATCAGTGTCACCTCAAACTCCGTACCATCTGACTGGATGACTTAACAACGCTAATAAAAGTTGAGCAGAATAAAGAGCTTGTACTTATACATCTCTCTCTCTCTCTCGTTCTCTCTGTTGCTCTCTCGCTCTCTCCCTCCCTCTCTTTCCTACAGATGTAAGACAGTGTTAACAGGCTGCCGAAGAGGCTAATTGTGAGGCACTTGGTTGGAGCGTGAAATAGAAAAAGCCCCATACCGCCTGCTGTAACAGCCAATACAATTTCCCCTGCAGGATAAGATGGCTCCCTTGCATATTTAACACCAGTCCCCAGTTCAGATGAGAGAGTAAAGGGAGAAGGGAGGGGCGGTTTGGGAAGGAGTTTAAGTTTACAGAGGTGTGCAATACCCACTAACTGTTTTGCCCGGTCAGCAGGCAGCATTAACCCCCACTAACAGAGATAATGATCAGAGAGAGGATCAGGGAGTGTGTGTGCTCTCTGTAAATGAGGTAGAGGATAGACTACTGAGCTGCCTAATTGACTAACTGTCTGTCCACAGTGATGGGGAGTTAGCTACAGAAAGAGAAACGGTCTTAGGGGAGGAAATTAAACTCATTCTAGACTAGTGTTATCAGGCTGTGGCTGGTTTAAAGTACAAGCTGTAGACAGCTGTAAAGGATACAAAAAGCAGTGACCTAATTTATCCAATAATAGTACTATGTTTTGGACTTTATTGTGTTTATCCTTGATAGTTTTTAAATATACATACTGTACGTATTGATGTTTCAACGTAAGAACAAATTCTTATTTACAATGACGGCCTACAACGGCCAAACCAGTACCAGTCAAAAGTTTAGACACACCTACTCATTCCAGGGTTTTTCTTTGTTTTGTACTATTTTCTACATTGTAGAATAATAGTGAAGACATCATAACTATGAAATAACACACACGGAATCATGTAGTAACCAAAAAAGTGTTAAACAAATCAAAACATATTTGATTCATTTTTTTTCTACCTAAAAGGGGTACTAAAATGAAAAATCAAATAGCTAAATGACCCATAGTATGACCATCTTAAAAACAATTCCATATGTCAGCTTAGAACCACTTTGTTTCGGAGAGTGGTTGTGGAGGGAGGAGAGTTATTGGACAGTCTCATTGAGGGGGTTAGATGGTTCACCTGAGGTGGTTAAAGCCAGCTAGGCTGGGAACAGGACCAAAGCACAGAGCACAGCCCTCTGACTGAGCACGCTAGGATTAATGGCCGTGCACAAAGGACACAGAGAGGAACACACACACATGCACGCTCACACATACTGTACGCAGAGGAACGCGCACACATTTACAGTCGGCGACTGCCGCGGAAGGAACAAGCCACGTCTCTCTCTGCTCCAGTAGACTGCGGTTCCTTTTACATCACTCATCTCTACTTCTAATCTCCCTCTCCCTCTCTTTTCTCTATTTCCCTTACTTTCTACACTCACTCTCGCTAGCTGTCGGATTCCCCTCTCTCTTTCTATCTCTCTCTCTCTCTCTATCTCTCTCCCTCCCGTGAGTTCGCTCCGTCAAGTTATTCCTTCTCTGGGAACACACAAGAAACAAACCAAACGAACCCAAACAGGGGAAACGGAATTGAATGATTGAATCACCAAAACCTATTTCCTCACCCTACTCCATGTTGCTCTCTCTTTTTCTCCCTCTCTTCTCTAGCTTGTCTGTTTAATAGTAAAGGAGGCGTCTGCCTCCGTTCAATCCAGAGAAATATGTTATTCTGAAGAGCGTGCCCTCCCAGTACATCAAATATGTATACGCCTGTAATCTTTCATCCTAATTATCCTTTAATGTGGCTCTGTAACAATTTTGGTTTCCCTCCTCATAAGGCATGGGCCGAAGACAGTGGGATATTTCTTGATTGCGTGATGTCACGTAATACAGGAGAACTCTCTCTGGTTATTTCTCTCTCCCTCCGTCTTTTGCCTCACAACAGTATTTCTCTTCTTTCATATTTCACCCTCCTCTCTCTCTCTCTCTCTCTCTCGCTCTCTCTCTCTCTCTCTCTTTCCCCCTTTCCTCTCTCTGCCCACTCCACTATCTTCCTCTCAATCTCCCTATCGGTCTGTTTCTTCTCTTTCAGTCTCTTTCTCTCCCTTTCTTACTAATGTAAGTCCCAGTCCCATAGTGACAGATACATAGGGTGGTGTAGGTCATGTGTTTTAGAGGGCATATCACCAAGTCACAGAGTTCTAAGCCTTAGGGGCCATAGGGACACCTTGCCTGGGGCCAAACTCTCTCTGGGGGCCACTCAGGGGATCTGGTCCAATGACAGCTCAGCTCTTTAGGTCACCATGAAAACTCAACAGGGATATTACAAAGCAGAGTAACTGTACTCACACTACCTCTAGTAATTAAAGATGCACCGACCATACAGTAGACGGAAATGCATTATTGATTAACTGACTGATTCATTTGGCCATTAAAAAATAAACATGACTATATATATATATATATATATATATATATATATATATATATATATATATATATATATATATATATATATATATATATATATATATATTACAGTAGTTGTGAAAAGGTTGGACACAACTACTCACTCAAAGGTTTTTCTTTATTTTTACTATTTTCTACATTGCAGAATAATAGTGAAGGCATCAAAACTATGAAATAACACATATGGAATCATGTAGTAGCCAAAAACATGTTAAAGAAATCAAAATATATTTTAGATTATTCTATGTGTTATTTCATAGTTTTGATATCCTCACTAGTATTCTACAATGCAGAAAATAGTAAAAATAAAGAAAAACCCTATCCTTAGTAGGTGTGTCAGGACTTGACTGGTACTGTATATAGATATTTATTTATTTTTACACATATTTAACCTCTTTTTTGGGGTAGGCACAAAACTACCTTCATACTTCCATTCATTTTTTTAAAACTGTTACCGGTTACCTTCAGAAGAGTCCTGTGTGGAGCAAAACGGAGAACACCATCGTGTTTGTGAGAATCACCCCTTTCCATTAGTTTGTAGCCCAAACAGTTCGGAAGCTTCCAAACAGAAGTTGGCACATCGATGGTACCAACTTTAGACAGGTCTCCTGACACTTGTGGGGTCAAAGGTTAAACCATTCATTAAGCCGTAGGTTAAACCGTTAAACCACTGCAGACGTTTACGCGAGAAGATTTTTCGGGATGTCTCATGGTCTGACAAACACCGCTTTAGCTCTGCCACCTTTCACTGCAGCTGCGGAAGTGCAACACGGGCGGATGCGGCTGATTGAGACACATCCAATGCAAGAAACCGATATCTCTAGCTTAAACTGACTGATTTTGATGGGGATGTTTTTGTTATGTAACTTAGATTGATGCACTGGTGTGTCAAGCGACTCTAGGGGGTTACTTATAATCCACATAACAAATTACATTTGTTGTTGCTGCAGGAATATTTTCCTGTTGTAGAAACTGGCTCAAATTAGTATGTAGAGTGAAACAGTCTTTACGCAAGAGAGGAACATTACCAGATATTGATTCAAGTTAAAACTTGTTATGGCTTGGGGGCAGTATTTCGACATCTGGATGAGAAGCGTGCCCAATGTAAACTGCCTGCTACTCAGGCCCAGAAGCTAGGATATGCATATAATTTGGATAGAAAACACTCTAAAGTTTCCAAAACGGATAAAATAATGTCTGTGAGTATAACAGAACTGATATGGAAGGCGAAAACCTGAGGAAAATCCATCCAGGAAGTGGGATATTATTGATGTGTGTAGTTTTCAATTGAATGCCTATACAGTATGTATTGGGTTAGGACCCAGATTGCAGTTCCTATGGTTTCCACTAGATGCCAACAGTCTTTAGACATTGTTTCAGGCTTGTTTTCTGAAAAAAGAAGAAGAATGAGACCTTTCTCTCAGTGAACTGAGGAAGAACGCAGAGCTGGTTTGCGCACGTGACCGATTGCGCGCCCTTCGCTCTTTTTCCTTTCTATTGAAAACGCTATTGTCCGGTTGAAATATTATCGATTATTTAGACAATAGACAACCTGAGGATTAATTATAAACATCGTTTGACATGTTTCAACAAACTTTACCGGTACTATTAGGATGTATTCATCTGCATGTTTTGACCGCCATTGAGCCAGTGGATTACTGAACAAAACATGCCAACAAAACTGAGTTTTTGGGACATAAAGAGGGACTTTATCGAACAAAATGAACATTTATTGTGTAACAGGGACGCTTGTGACTGCAACCAGATGAAGATCATCAAAGGTAAGTGATTCATTTTCTCGCTATTTTTGACTTTCGTGACTCCTCTACTTGGCTTGAAAATGTTTGTATGCTTTTGTAAGCAGGGCGCTGTCCTCAGATAATCGCATTGTATGCTTTCGCCGTAAAGCCTTTTTGAAATCTGACACAGCGGCTGGATTAACAAGAAGTTCATCTTTAAGCCGATATATAACACTTGTATCTTTTATGAATGTTTATTATGAGTATTTCTGTATTTTGAATTTTGCCGGATGTTGTCGAGGTGGGCCGCTAGCGGAACGCCTGCGCCAGAGATTAACATCTGCTCCAGACAATACATACCACACCTTCCGCTCCCATTTTCACATGCCGGGCTGAACTGAAGTGTTCATCTGGCATTATATAATGAGGCGTGATTCTGGTGGCTATAGAAATGAGGGATTCTGGAGACGGAGTCTGATCGAGCGGTAACGCTCTCGGATCCTGAACCACATGCATGTATGCCCCACGGCAGCTTTGGTTCAGCCCATTGTATGTGCTATTCCTACCCTTGGCCTTCCTAGCTGTCATTCCTCTTTCATTGTCTGTCCTGTCACTGTCCTTCCACAGATTTTAACCTGACCCTTAGAAATTGGATGTGAAATGCAGTAAAAGGGATTGAATGGAGAGCACAGACAGTCAAATTGGATATTGGTGGAACAGAGGGACTGAAAGAGGATCTGTGCTGGGAAGAAGGTAGTGACAAGTTCAGACATCCCCGTTTCCTTTATCAAATAGTAAAGCTGCTGAGATCAGGCGAGACTGCCTGGCAGCCAAAAGAGGAGAGAAAGAGAAGGGTATGAAGAGAATAACAAGAGAGGAGGAAAAAGAAGAGGAGGAAGAAAAGGAGGAAGAACTGACGAGGAAAACAAACAAGAGCATAGAGGAGGACCGGCAACAAGAGAGGAGGAAAGAGTGAGTGAGAAAAGGGAAGACAAGGAAGGTAGATGCCTGTCCTAAGCCCACCACTCCATCCAGAGCGTACCTGTTGATGGCCGAGCTGAGCTCATCCAGACGGCGGGTGTCGCTGGTGGTGCTGTTGTCCAGTTTGGAGAGGCTGTCCATCCTCTTCAGGATCACCTCAAGCATGTCACTGATCTTCCTAAGCACCCCACGAGACTCCACTCCCCCCATCACTACACAGCGAGAGAGAGGGAGAGAGAGAGACAGAGAGAGAGAGAGAGTGAGTGAGAGGTAGTAAACAATCGATAAAAGCCCAATAACAAGAGAGCGCAGAACGCTTACTATTTAGCCAAGCCCAGTCTCCAATTCATATCATTAAGTAATGCATTTTTCTCTTTCTGCCCTATAGCTTCCTATGCTAGCAGCACACTTTGCCTGCCTAGCTCAGGCTAAAACATAAATTATTTCAACCACTGACTCCCAGACTTCCTACCACCTAGAGTATAATTTATAATGGTACACACTGCCGCAAAGGCCTGAGTTACGAAACTATGAAGTGGAACTAATCGTGTTGACATTCCCCGCACTCCGGGAGATGCAATTACGTGTAACCACGGCTGTATTTATTTCACCCTAGTGAATCAGAGAGGTCGTAGGTGCAGACACTGTGTGTGTGTGTGTGTGTGTGTGTGTGTGTGTGTGTGTGTGTGTGTGTGTGTGTGTGTGTGTGTGTGTGTGTGTGTGTGTGTGTGTGTGTGTGTGAGTGTGTGTAAGGCCAGGCTCTTTATCCTCTTGATGCTTTGACTGTTCTGCTTCTCTTTATAGGATTATGTGGTGGTTGCTGGCTAGACAACCCAAGGTCATATACACAATCAATCTACTTAGACAGCAGCTCTATATAAAACCCAGCCAGACAACATATTGGGCCAGACTGACTGAAATAACATTTACAGGATTACAATGCAATGAATATTTTCTGAAGATGAATAAGATGCCTTTCCGGCAAACCTTCACTGACACAATGTGCAATAACACATCTTGAGGTATTTAAAAGATCGCCTTGTCTTACCAGTCGGCGCCACGTGAAAAGCTAGCTAGCTATTCGCTGGCCCAAGTGGGGAAACTTCAGGTTGAGGAGTAAGTTTCACACATCCCCATGTGCTACACATCCACCATGCTCTAACTAACTGGACCATTGGAACTATATACACTGAACTAAAATATAAACGCAAGATGTAAAGTGTAGGTCCCATGTCTCATGAGCTGATATAAAAAAATTGAGATAGCATGTAATTGGCATGCTGACTGCAGCAATGTCCACCAGAGCTGTTGCCAGAGAACTGAATGTTAATTTCTCTACCATAAGCTGCCTCCAGCGTCGTTTTAAAGAATTTGGCAGTACGTCCAACCAGCCTCACAACCGCAGACCATGTGTAACCACGCAGGTCCAGGACCTCCACATCCGGCTTCTTCACCTGGGGGACCGTTTCGGGGTGCACCCCTGCCCAGACATGTGAAATCCATAGATTAGGCCTAATTTATTTATTTCAATTGACTGATTTCCTTATATGAATTTTAACTCAGTAAAATCTTTGAAATTGTTACATGTTGCATTTATATTTTTGTTCAGAGCATACAGTGAATTCAGACCCCTTCACTTTTTCCACATTTTGTTACGTTTAAGCCTTATTGTAAAATGGATTAAAATACACATTTCTACTCATCAATCTACACACAATATTCCATAATGACAAAGCGAAAACAGTTTTTTTTTGTAATTTTAGCAAATGTATAAAAAAAACAGAAATGCCTTATTTACAAAAGTATTCAGACCCTTTGCTATGAGACTCGAAATATAGCTTGGGTGCATCCTGTTTCCATTGATCATCCTTGAGATGTTTCTACAACTTGATTGGAGTCCACCTGTGCTGAATTCAATTGATTGGACATGATTTGGAAAGGCACAGACCTGTCTATATAAGGTCACACAGTTGACAGTGCATGTCAGAGCAAAAACCAAGCCATGAGGAAGGAATTGTCCGTAGAGCTCCAAGACAGGATTGTGGCGAGGCACAGATCTGGGGAAGGGTACCAAAACATTTCTGCAGCATTGAAAGTCCCCAAGAACACAGTGGCCACCATCATTCTCAAATGGAAGAAGTTTGGAACCACCAAGACTCTTCCTAGAGCTGGCGGTCAGGCCAAACTGAGCAATCGGGGGAGAAGGGCCTTGGTCAGGGAGGTGACCAAGATCCCGATGGTCACTCTGACAGAGCGTCAGAGTTCCTCTGCGGAGATGGGAGAACCTAGAAGGACAACCATCTCTGGAGCACTCCACCAATCAGGCCTTTATGGCAGCGTGGCCAGACGCAAGCCACTCCTCAGTAAAAGGCACATGACAGCCGGCATGGAGTTTGCCAAAAGACACCTAAAGACTCTCAGACCATGAGAAACAAGATTGTCTGGTCTGAGGAAACCAAGATTGAACTCTTTGGTCTGAATGCCAAGCGTCACGTCTGGAGGAAACCTGGCACCATCCCTACGGTGAAGCATGGTGGTGGCAGCATCATGCTGTGGGGGATGTTTTTCAGCAGCTGGGACTGGGAGACAAGTCAGGATCGAAGGAAAGATGAACAGAGCAAAGTACAGAGAGATCCTTGTTGAAAACCTGCTCCAGAGCGCTCAGGACCTCAGACTGGGGTGAAGGTTCACCTTCCAACAGGACAACAACCCTAATACACAGCCAAAACAATGCAGGAGTGGCTTCAGGACAAGTCTCTGAATGTCCTTGAGTGGCCCAGCCAGAGCCTGGACAAAAACCCAATCGAACATCTCTGGAGAGACCTGAAAATAGCTGTGATCCCCATCCAACCTGAGAGAGCTTGAAAGGATCTGTAGAGACGAATGGGAGAAACTCTCAAAATACAGGTGTGCCAAGCTTGTAGTGTCATACCCAAGAAGACTCAAGGCTGTAATCGCTGCCAAAGGTGCTTCAACAAAGTACTGAGTAAAGGTTCTGAATACTTATGTAAATTTGATATTTCCGTTTTTGCTTTGTCGTTATGGGGTATTGTGTGTAGCTTGATGAGGGAAAAAAACAGTTGAATCAATTTTATATTAAGGCTGTAACGTAACAAAATGTGGAAAAAGTGAAGGAGTCTGAATACTTTCCCGAATGCACTATACATTAGGAACACCGTCCTAATTTTTAGTTGCACCCCCTTTTGCCCTCAGAACAGCCTCAATTTGTCGGGGCATAGACTCTACAAGGTGTCTAAAGCATTACACAGGGATGCTGGCTCATGTTGAGCGTGAAAAACCCAGCAGTGTTGCAGTTACACTCAAACCGGTGAGCCTGACATCTACTACCATACCCCACACGTACACAATCCATTTCTCAAGGCTTAAAAATTCTCCCCTTCATCTACACTGATTGAAGTGGATTTAACAAGTGACATCAATAAGGGATCATAGCTTTCACCTGGAGTCACATGGACAGTTTTTGTCATGGAAAGAGCCAGTGTTCCTAATGTTTTATATATATATACACACACAATAAAATGACCATGGAACTGTTCCCAAGATACCAGACTGTAGCTTTGAAAACCATAAAGGGATGGTCACTGAAAAGTGAGAGAAACTCATAGCTCAGATACAGCACTGGACCATTCCCTTTAAGGCAGAGAGGTCACAGTATATTCTTCTCCATCATAATATCAGTGGGTATGAGGTTTGATGGTAGTGATAATTATCTGGAGTGAGCTGCTTACCCCAACCAATACCAACCAACCAATTGTAAGAGTAAAAGGAACCCAGAGCTCAAATACTGCCCTGTTGCAGTGGTGGAAAAAGTACTTAATTGTCATACTTGAGTAAAAGTAAAGATACCTTTATAGAAAATGACTCAAGTAAAAGTGAAAGTCCCCCAGTAAAATACTACTTGAGTAAAAGTCTTACAGTATTTGGTTCTTAATATACTTAAGTATCAAAGGTACATGGGATTGCTTAACTGTTCTTAAGTATCAAAAGTAAAAGTATAAATCATTTCAAATTCCTTATATTAAACAAACCAGATTGCAATTTTTTTAATTATTATTATTTTGTAATTGATGGATAGATAGGGGCACACTCCAACACTCACACATAATTTGCAAACAAAGCATTTGTGTTTAATGAGTCTAACAGATCAGAGGCAGTAGGGATGACCAGGGAAGTTTTCTAGATAAGTGTGTGAATTGGACCATTTTCCTGTCAAAATGTAACGAGTACTTTTGGGTGCCAGGGAAAATGTATGGAGTGAAAAGTACATACATTTTTTTAGGAATGTAGTGAAGTAAAAGTAAAAGTTGCCAAAAATATAAATAGTGAAGTAAAGTACAGATACCAGAAAAAACGACTTAAGTAGTACTTTAAAGTAGTTTTACTTAAGTACTTCACACCACTGCCTTGTGGCATACAACCCTATGACTAAAAGTATCTGAGACCATTCCCTTTAAGACAGAGAAGTCACTGTATATTCTTGTCTACTCTATCATCATGCCAGTGGGTGAGGTGTGATTGTCATGGTAGTCACCAGGTGTGAGGCCTCTCCGCCATCACACTCCAGTCCTATTGACTTGTCAGGTAATTACAGCAGATTAAGTCCTCTACAGGAGAACTGTGGGAGAAGGTCACCATTTTTTCTTTCCATGGCAACCTATTATCTCTCTCTCTCACTTTTCTCCTCACCATCTCTCTCTTTCTCCCTCTCTCCATACTATCTCTCTCTCCTCTCCCTACTCTCCTTTCTTTCTTTCTTTCTTTCTTTCTTTCTTTCTTTCTTTCTTTCTTTCTTTCTTTCTTTCTTTCTGCCTATTATCTCTCCCTCTCTCACTCCCCACCTCTCTTTGAACTCTCACTACTCTCTTCTAGAATCTGTCTCATTGCCTCTGTCTCTTTCTCTACTCTCTTCTCTCTCTCTCTCTCTCTCTCTACTTTTCTCTCTCTTTCTCTCCCCACGCAATCTGGTAGTTATCTCCCTCCACGGTGACAGATGAGGCCCCTGTGTGACAGTGAGTGACATAGTGTCCTTGGGGTGCTAACGCATCGCCGTGTCAACCCATCACCGAGTGACGTGTTACCTCGACGACCGTCCTAGCTGTCATTGACTCCTGATGAGCCGTAATGATCGCGATGGTCATTTGGACACGGAAACGTCTTCCTGCGATCTCATTGGCTGCTGTGTTAAAAGTGTCATTATAACAATGTAATGGAGGTAATTTAGGTTATTTTTATTAACAAAATGCCAATTAAAATGGCATTTGTGATCCAGCCAGAAGCTTAGTTCAACGGTCTGGTGGTTAAATTGAAGATGACTGTCAATGGGTAGGCTACCAGGTAACAGTAGTATTAAGAGCAAACCACAAATTGACCCTGGATCAGTTAGTAAAGTGGTGATTACAGGCCAGCGGCAGCGTAAAATATTTTTTGTACTGCATCTCAGATTGTTCTGTCAATTCTCACATAGAACCTTCATAGGGAGGAAGGATGTTTAACATGGGTGTTACATTTGTATCACAAACAATATTCGAGAAAGTCATGATGAAACTGGTCATTTTAGGCCCTTTTTAGACCTACACAGAACACGCCTCCTGTAAGACGCTATGACCTGTGAACCGTACACGATCCAGACGACATCACGGTGTCATTATGCTCCTTGTAGTGTTCTCTCAAATATGTACGTCTAGATTCTAAAATACACATTCCCACAATCATTTATTCAACATAAAAAATACGAAGATCTTAAAACGACCCTTTTTGATTTAGCTTAGATTTAGACATATTGTTCATACACGTCAAATTTCCAGAGTGGGCTCTCTGGTACTTTTAATGATATGACCAATTTTATACATATACATTTGAATTATCGGCAATTAACCAATCCCAGTTTTAGGGTTGGTAGGTCAGCAAGTCAAATTTCCTTTTGAATCCATTTTCCCATTCATGGTGTTGGTGGTGCTCATAAAATTGATCACACCTTTACAATTAGCAAAGAGCCCATTATGGAAATGGTATGTTCTTGTAGAGGGTAGTGTTTTAAACAATATGTCTAATATTGAATAAATGAATATGACGTTGTTTTTTTCAGAATCTAGACATACTCCTTATGATAGAGCACACTATAAAAGAGCAGAACTACACCGTGATGTCATCTGTATCATGTACGGTTCACAGATCATAGTGTCTTACAGGAGGCAGGTTTCTTACTAGAATCCTGCCTTTCTAGGGAGTTTTTCCTAGCCACCTGTAACGGTTATCGTATATACTGGACCAAGGTGCAGCGGGTTGAGTGCTCATTTTATCTTTTATTTAGAACACTTAATAAACAAAACAAGAAAACGTAGGAATGAATAGTATTGCAGGCTAACACAGCAGTGCAACAACAACTTCCCACAAGGGACAGGTGAAAACAGGGCTACCTAAGTATGACTCTCAATCAGTAACAACGATGTACAGCTGTTCCTGATTGAGAGCCATACCAGGCCAACACAAAGAAATACACAACATAGATAGAGCATAGAAATACAAAACATAGAACATAACCAAAACCCCGGAATACTCTAAACAAACACCCCTCTACATAAACACATATCAACACACCCCGAACCACATAAAACAAACACCCCTCTGCCACGTCCTGACCAAACTACAATAACAAATAAGCCCTTTACTGGTCAGGACGTGACACCACTGTGCTTCTACATCTGCATTGCTTGCTGTTTGGGGTTTTAGGCTGGGTTTCTGTATAAGCACTTTGTGACATCTGCTGATGTAAAAAGGGCTTTATAAATACATTTGATTTGATACACGCTGTATCTCTATTGAGCCAGCTACAGGCCAATCTACTTGTTATAGTCTACTTCCTATAGCTCTATTGAGCCAGTCAACCATAGCGTTGTCTCTGTGCTGATCCTCAGTGAACACAGTGTTAGCATGGGCTCTCCCAGGGGGACCCTAGTGTTTCATACGGAGCTTCCTTGTTTGCGAGGGATATTGGCATGCGCTGAAAGGTACCTGTAGAAAACCAGTGTCTTAATCTTAGTGCTACAATAAGAAAGAGGATGGACAAGGCTCTGAGAGCTTACAGGGGTTAAAGTACACCCGTCTGCCCTCCTTGAAGATCAAATAACAGAAGAGCGTTGGGCCAGTAAGTGAAAGGTCACTGGTTCAAATCCCCGAGCCGACTAGGTGTAAAATCTGTCGATGTGCCCTTGAGCAAGGCACATAACCATAATTGCTCCAGGGTCTCCCGTCAATAATGGCTGATCCCTGGCTCTGACCCCACTCTCTGAGGGTGTCTCAGGGGGATTGGGAAATGCAAAAATGTCATTTCCAATTCACGTGTGAAATATGACAAATATAAGCACCCACCTAATTATTATGTATATGAGTTAACATAAGATAGAAAAAGTTGTTCATCCATAAAGCAAACAGTACTGTTACCACTGTAAATATATGCCCTTTCTCTCCAGGAGAAGATGGATAAAACCAAGTGAAAAAGTATGAATAGCAACTATTGTGTATATTATATTAGGAGTCTAATTGACCGTGCACTGTGTGAATTAATACATTCTCGAATACATTCTTCAAAACGACTTCTTAATCGATTGTTGTCCTTGTCTTATGAATGACCCCACATTCTTCTTAAACTGAAATCTGAGGTGAAAATAAATGTCAGATTCGGTCAAATCAATCAGATTTGAAGATTCAGCAGTGGTAGAGCTAACAGGAGCGTCTGCTCCTTCTCTTGGCTGGTACTATGTCACAGTGTGTTGGGGTGCTCCAGTTAGCGTGGGGTGGCTTGGCATACATCACCGTAACACCACTACTCTCCCCAGCTTCAACCACCATATTGCCCTGAATATTTAGTGTCACGACACATCGTATTTCACCCCAGGTCTGCGAGTGGGTGAGGCGTGAAAGGAATATTCCTTTAAGTGTGTGTGTTTCTGTGTGTGTGTGTGTGTGTGTTGCTCCAGGGAGAGGCTAAC